>NW_015505382.1:1023484-1027389 GCF_001515645.1 Sinocyclocheilus grahami
GAATTCACAACGTTTTATTATAATAATGTTCTCATTAGAATGTTATATACACGAACATTCCCAATCATAGTTATTAATGTGCACTGCTGTTTGATTTTATCACCGGTAAACTGAAGCGCTCTTTTAACTTAACCAAATGCATTCTATATGAGATAAATCAGATATACATCAAATAAACACAATATTACAACGTACAATTGCACAAAAGGCTGCAAATGAACAGCGCGCGTCTGAAGTGTCTCTGAAGGAAATAATGCATTATTTATCGGCTTAAAGATATCGGCCAAATTTTCTTATCGGGCCGATACCGATAACAGAAAAAATGAGCATTTATCGGCCGATACCGATATGGTGGCCGATATATCGTGCATCCCTAAAACACCTAGCAATGCCTTAGCAACCTCCAAACATACCATAACCCATAGCAACCACCTAGCAATGCCCTAGAAACCAGTTGGCACACTGTAAAAACCACACAGAACTCCCTAGCAACTGCCTAGTGACCACTCAGAACTCAGTAGCCCATAGCAACCACCTAGAACTCCATAACACATAACTCCATAACTAAGCAACTGCATGGCATTTACCAAGCAAACTAGCACAATGTAACAACCACAAAAAAAACACCCTAGCAACTGCCTAGTGACCCCTCAGAACACCATAATCCATAGCAACCATCAAGCAATTCCCTAGCAACCAACTATCAACACTGTAGCAACCACAAAGAACATCCCTGGCAACTACCAAGCGACCACACAAAACACCATAATCCATTGCAACCACCTAGCAATGCCCTAGCAACCAGTTAGCACACTGTAAAACCACAAAGAACACATTAGCAACTGCCTAGAGACCACACAGAACACCATAACTCATAGCAACAGTTTAGAAATACCATAGCAACTACCCAGAATGCCATAACTCATAGCAATCAACTAGCAATGCCATAGCAACCAACTATCAACACTGTAACAACCACTAAGAACACCATAGCAACTACCTAGTGACCACACAAAACACCATAATCCATAGCAATCAACTAGCAATTGATTACAAATACTGATTACTGCTTTTATATCTTAATTGATAAATGATGCTGTACTAGTTCAGCTCACTTCTCTGTTCTGCTCCTCAAACCTTTCTTTCTCTCTACTCTCTCTCTACTGTAATCCATCAGCCTTGCATAGGCTCGTGGGAAATATGCCCTGTCAGAGAGCTCCGCTCTGTTGCGATGTGATTCTGTAATTAGATGAATTGAGCGTGAGTAAGAAGGGACTGCTGGGAATCATCGTCCATTAGAGTGAAAGACAGCAGGATCACCATAGGACCCGTCGTAACCCTGTCAGACGATGAAGACGTGAACGTGCAGAATTCTCCCACTAGTGCTGTCAAAGAAATGAGAGACAAAGCTCTTTCCTGAACATTGCTCACAAGACTGTGTGTGTCAGTATACTTTTCAAAATTGTGTATAACAGTGCTCCTTGTGTGTACCTGGTACTTCTTGGAAGAGAGTAGTCCAACCTTGATAAGCTGCAAGCAAAAGCAGAATAACTTTTGGAATGATTTTTTACAGATGACTTTAAAAGAGCTTGTGCATTTATATGGAAGAAAGTATCTGTAGTTCGTGCTTACTGTAAACAGAATGTTATCGTCTGTTGGTGTGAACGCTTATATCTTTATAGTTATCTATCGTTGGTGTGAACGGGTGTTTAAAATTTTACTTTTACTACATTAATGAATTTTGTTCTTTGTTTTAGTGGATAATGCTGCAGAAATGCTGCTCGAGTGGGAGATACACAGGCACGGCGCCAGAATTTTTTCTCTACCGGTGCTAAGGGGGGGGGCTAGACCAATATGTGGGGGTGCTAAGAAAATAAATGATATTGATGACGTCAGAGTTACTTAATAAAGAAATGGGGCTAAACCGGGGCTATTAAAAATTCTGACGGGGCTATAGCCCCCCTAGCCCCGGTGTAGCGCCGTCACTGGAGATACAGCTTCAGTTCTGGATGGATCACATTCACCATTTTATCTATTAAACGGATAGCTCACCCAAAAATTAAAACTCTGTCTGTGGGAAAAAATACTATTAACATGGTTACCAACATTCTTCAAAATGTCTTCTTTTGTGTTCAACACAGCAAAGAAATTCATACAGGTTTGGAATAACTTGAGTAAATAATGAAAGCATTTTCATTTTTGGGTGAACTGTCTCTTTAAATAAAAGCCCGAAACAAATTACTGAATTGCTCTAGATCAGTGGTTCTCAACCATTTTTCCACCGGGCCACACTATGGTCCAGGTGCAAGTCTCCCGGGCCGCACGCATATCATTTACATATTACGTCAGCAATACAAACCAACCTGATGTATAATATTATAGCCTAAATATTATGATATCTAATCGATTACATTCATTGAAATAAATAAATAATTCTACTCCCCATAAATAACACCCAATTTTGTGAACTTTGGCTCGAAAGGAGTAACAGCACAACCATAGGTGGAGTTTCACTTTTATGCATGGGGGGGCACCCACTGGCAGACGAGCCATGAGCACTTTTTTATATGTTCTACATTTCATGTATTTATGTAACACATATTCTACATTAAAAAATTAATTTATAATGAACAATAACTGCTGTACAAAGAGTAAAAAAAGAAAGAAAAAACACATACCTAATGTAGAAAAGCCGCCTCTTTTTCCGAATTGCGCAGATGACCACAATCTTTCTTTCATCTCTTCTGATAAATTTTCAGTCAAATCGTTTTCTGTGTGCTAGATCAGACAGGCCCGATGAGCCCCGACTTTTTTACGCCGCTCGGGCTGGGCTTCGGGACAATTTTCACGTCATAGTCCAGACGCGGGCAGGGCCTCGGGCCTGTTTTAGGCTTCTCCTTATTTTTATATTTTAGACAATTTAAGTTGTCGATCCTGACTCGCCATCTTTTCATTAGACGCGCCTTTAGAGAGAAGTGCATCTTTACGGATTATGATTATAATGAAAGAGGGTTTTTTTTATTTGTTTTATTTCGTTAAGTAGTAATTTAAAGCTTTCTATAGATATAGTTATCATGTCTGTGAGGCATGTATTCGCTGAGTTTCGGTTCATTTTTGTGAAGCGCTCCTGTTGAAGACGAGACGGCACATCATGTTTGTTTTCTTTATTTTATAAAAGCACAACGTTTTGTTGATATTGTGAGTGCACACAAATAAAAGTAGACCCTTTACAGTTACGAATGATGTATTACTCTTACCTTTATGAGCAAAAATGACGGCGTATCCACTGAAGAAAATGCAAGTGATCGCGCTGGCATCTCTATGTCCTGCAAAGCGCGCTTCAGCTTCCACTCTCTGCACAAACTATTTTGTGGTTTAACGTTTAAACATTGTTATATGCTTGAACTGTTTTATATCTATAGATTTTATTTTAGTCAAGTCGTGATGATATTAGAAGGCTAAATTGATCAAGCATAGGCTCACTGGGCCTCATTTACGAAACGAACGTACGACAGAAAATTGGGCGTATGGTCGTTTCAACGCAAAATGTGGAATTTATCAATATGGACGTGAGCGGTGGCTACGATCAAATCTCACGTCTGGTCTCAGCTCGTGTACGCAAGTTTTTGAGTTACCTGAACTTGCGCAGAGCATAGTAAATACGGTGGAGAATTGTAGATTGACAGCATTTTGTTCATTTTTATATTCCTGACCGTCAAACGAAGCTCATTAGTCGATCGTTAATCAGTAATATTAGAATGTATTTTTTGGTGTTGTTTTGTACAGGGCTTTAGCTTTATATGCGCGAATAGCAGCATAAACAAGACCGTGAGGATTCAGTCGTCGCATCATGCACCTGCAGTGCTTCTGTGAAAGGAGAAAACAGGAAATTAAGTTTATAAAAG
>NW_015505382.1:1027829-1080492 GCF_001515645.1 Sinocyclocheilus grahami
AATTAAAAGATTAACAAAAGGGGGAAAAAACACTGTGCAACAAGTATAGGCTACACTAGTTTTTGTGACACTCTTAATGCATTTAATGTATTTTCTTTTATATCTTTATTTGATTGAATCCATCTGATCGCACAGGCACCTCACGCACACACAAACAACATTAGTTCTAGCGTTGCCTGACATTTCAGCCATTCATCATCAAACTAAAATGCAGTCAACCAAACATAAGTAACACTGTTTATTTGAAAAGGTCCTCTGTAAAATCAGCGTGCAGCGCCCAAACAATAAACATTTGTGCTCACGTGAAGGATTTTACACGGATATTAGAACATGACTGAAGTATAAAGCCATGTTTAGGCTACAAACAAATGTTACAAATATGGCAAAAATGGATACATTTGGATTCTTGTGGTATGAGACATGCACGTGAGCCTAATGCCGTTTCAGTTTTGCTTGACATTTGTATGCTGTTTATAATGAATGCCACTATAGCCTAATTTGTTTTATTTTACAGTTTAAAATATAATTTTATAACTACTTATTTTTCATTCTTGTTCTGTTCTGAATACCGTTAAATTTAAAATATTTGTTGTAGAGTGAGGGGAACTAAATAGGCTGTTTATATTTACCAGTATTTTAATATACATATAAATTACATATATTAATGTAGCCTAATTGTTTGCAATTAGGCCTACAAGGTTAATGGGTGTTTTTGGAGTAAGATCAATTTCTCTTTAGCGAGATTACTTTCTCTTTTTGGCCAGGTTTCGTTTCTTTGTGTCGTAAACTCTAGGGTGAGGCTTCAAAACCTGGGTGTTTTTAGGGGCGTGATATTCAAATGACGATTGTTTTCTGCCACCACATTTATCAACATACGATCATTCGTACGATGAGATTGGCGGCATACGAATGTTTCATAAATCACACGTGAACGCTGTCATAAGTTGATTTGTGCGCACAGATCTGCACTCATTTCTACATTAGATTGATAAATGAGGCCCACTGTCTGCCGCTGGCGCTTGGTCATTACTTTAAATGCATAACGTTAATTAGACTATGTGAGTACTGCTCATGTCTGAAAATAATATATGAAAAACAAAATTATTTTAGATAAAAGCATTAGGCTATAGCTTATATTTATTTAGTACATTTTTTTTAATTAATGTAAAAAATTTAATAAATTGTAAAACTGAAAGTATTTTTTTTTTATTGTGTTCAGCATGGTGGGCCACATTTGAACTTGTGACGGGCCGCATGCGGCCCGCGGGCCACGGGTTGAGAACCACTGTTCTAGATGTTAGCTAAATTTAGCCAAACCTCCCATGGTAAAAAATAATGACTAATAATAATGTTTCAAGACCTTGCAAAGCAATGCTGTCGCTCTTGCCTCTAATTAATAATACAGCCATATATATTTACAAAGATGCTTTATTCTGTGTAAGAAGCCACATCATCTCACAAAAGGATTTATTTCAAACACTCGACTGACGTTATGAAGTGAGTTTGGAGTAAATGTGGTATTTTCACGTGCTTTCAGATGGAGCAGCATTTACTTCACAGAGCCGTAGTTCACTGAGAAGCTACGCAAACAGCTGTCATTATCGCGAACAATTTCTTCGATTTCATAATCGTACGATTATATCATCTGCGTTTTTTATTTTTTTATTTTGCGTAGCAATATTCCGATATTGGTCCGATAATATCGTGCATCCCTAGAAAAAAAATCATAAATTGAGTGTCTTCTGACTTTTAACGCCTCGAAGGCCTGTTTCATAAAACAAGTTTACCAAATAAGCCAGGCTTATTTCAGTTAGTCTGACTCAATGTCAAATGATTTGGTTTCATAAAGCAAATTTAGCATAGGCTACAGTAGATCAAACTCAGTCATTGTGGCAAATTATGCTGGGAAACTAACCTGGCCCAGGGCAGGCTAACTGTCAGACTAAGCTGAGTTCCTTTAACACTGTCCAACAGGAACGCAATGATATTAACATTGACTCTCTCACATACAATTATTATTTATTTATTTATTTTTTGGAAGTTTCTTGCCATGTAGTCTTTCTCTCTGGTTTTATGACAGCTGTACCTTTTATAGTTAGCAGAACGGATAGCAGAACATCAGAACATTACAAGTAAAAATCTGGACAAAAGTTGTGTAATGTATCCCAGTCTTAACCGGACCCCTATATAAACACATAATGCAACTAAGGGGCTGCAAGATTAATCGAATGCGATTGTCATGCACATCTTGTCAGTTCTGTGATTAGTAGTAAATCTCCATCACCTGCTCAGACCTGTCAACCTTTGAAATTTTTTTTGAGTACCATCAGTGTGATATGGGGTGATACTGGGGGTCATATAGCCTATTCCTACATTACTTGAAGCTCCTTGATGGCTAATGTCAAAATCGTAGTTGCACAATGTGCAAAATGCTAGACTTCATGTTAAATATTTTTCATAGGTTAGTACTCAACAGGGATATGCCGGTATCAAATTTTCATGTTGCGATTAATTGATAATGCTTTTATCACGGTATGCGGTGTTATCACGATATTGAAAACAGGTTTAATAACATTTTTCTTATAACAAAAATAACTGAACATTTAAATGCAATAAAGCAATACAGAAAAATGTATAAAGTTAAAAGTTTTACACAGATTAAAGTGCAAAAGAACTATAAAGACCAATAGGTATCACTTTACAATAAGACCTCATTAGTTAACCTTAGTTAATGCATTAACATTCACAATGAGCAATAGCTACATTTGCTACAGAAGTTATTAATCTTTGTTTAAAAAATACAAGTCTTAGTTCATGTTAGCTCATTAAATAACACCGTTGCAACTTTCGATTTTAACAACCTGTTATTAAATATAGGAATATTCTGTTACACCAAATAGACAAAATAATGATCATATGATGCAAAAAAAAGCATCATATGACCCCTTTAATTGTAATATGTTATATTTTAAAGAAATTATGAGCTCTAAAAGATTTTCAGAATTTTACAACTCTTGCTTTAGACCATTTACAAATGTTAAAATAAAATGTTAAGTTTACCACTGCATCTTTCTGAGAAAAAATGCAGCGATTGAATATAGTTTATTTATAGTTATTTTCAAATCTTCAATGTACTGTCATTATAAAAGACCTTCATTGTTGTTTATTTAATTCTAACAAATAAGTTCTTGTTAAAACTAACCAAAATTAAAAATAATTTGTTTATAATTTCTGCTCAGGAGAGACTTGTGCTGTTTCCAAACAAAAGGAAATATATCGGTATCGGCTATCAGGCAAAATGAGTTGAAAAATATCTGCATATTTGATATCGGCAGAAATCCAATATCGTGCATCCCTAATTTTTTCCATTGCATCGTATTGCATCAAATCACATTGTGTCGAATCGAATTGAAATCAGATCGCACTGCATCATAATAATGTGAATTGTATCGCATCGCATCGGTAGCTGATTCATATGTATCTTTAATGTATCATATTGTTTGCTCTGCATTGAGAGTCGTATCGCATTGGCCTCAGTTATGGAGATGCACATCCCTACTAGTTAGTAGTTTACCTATAGCGGCTAATGAATTGGAAGTCTTGCACATTTAAAGAAAATAGCTTACTTCTGCATTGCAAAATGAGGTGCATAAATGGAACAGAATAGCAGGAGCTCGGTCGAGGGTATATGGTATGAGGTATTCATTAGGGATGCTCCGATCCGCCTTTTTTGCCTCCGATACCGATTCCGATACCTAGGGTTTGGTATTGGCCGATACTGATTCTGATCTGAGACCAGTGACGTTTTTTTCCCTCATTTAAATAAATTTTGAATTTATATATCTCTGTGTGTGGAACTGATAATCATTCTTTCACAATCTACTAGATACAGACTACTTCATTATAAAGAAAAATAAAATAAATATGAAAAAATATAGGCCTATGTATATTTATAATCTATGACAAAAATGTATCATAAACTAGGTTAATGGATAATTCGGCAGCAAAAGTTATTCTAGAAAAATCAGTGCACAATAATTTTAGAAATCCAAACATTTAGTGAAAAAACAATATTTTGTGGGGAACAAATAAAAGTGTTGTACTAAATATGGTAAAATGTTACACATTGCTATTTGTATTATTATAAAAAAAAATTATTTTGCGTAGATTCATGGATGTATTTGTATATCAGTATATACTATAAAATTAAAATACATTTATTTTAAATGTATAGCATATTTTTTAGTAAGGCAACAACATATGATAGATACGATAGGACAAAACAAATACAGTGCAGCACGAACTGTTTTTATACAGTCAACCCTCAACGGACACCTTGGCAATTTAATCGCCATTGGCTAGTATATTTTTTGGTTTACTCGCCAGACTGAAATACTATACCCACTACAGTTAAAAGCTGAAGAATTCCAAAGGAACTCTGTTATTTTTACAGGAAAATACAACAAAGAATATCGTTTACATGTAGCGCATTAATTCTGCATGTTATGTAAGACTCTCGCTCGCTCTCTGCGCGTGTGAGAGAAAGCATCAGAGAGTCGTGCGCTTCACACTAGAAACACATTACGCCAAATACACAAATACAGGTGCGCTGTGCATCCATTCAGATGAACTGAAAAATATCACAGCTCGCTTGACGGAGAGTGAAACTCTGGAGCGCTCAGTCAGAGTGTTCTGTGAGTGAAAATATATCTGTGCTAATCATATTGTAGCGTTCTCAGACAAGGACGAGGCGTTTTGATGTACAAGGGGTGTTTATTTGGGCTGTTGTCGGCCACAACCCACGCCGTACACACCACGACTTCTAAGAGAACCGCACTTGAACCAGCGAGGCACTCCTTCTCCCCCCTCCTTCTCTCTCTTTCCCCTTACACACACACAGGGGCGGAGCCTCTTTTCACATCTAACTCGAACATCCAATAACAGTTCGCAACACAAAAATGAATACAGTGCAACACTAACATTAAGCACATTGTTATCTATAACACAACATGCTTGAACATGCTACAATATTAAGTAAAGTCACATAACTCTCAATAAACTAACTTTAGCTGACCTTGCATCACGATTACAGTTATTCTGCAATGAAAATAAAACACATCTGGGCCCGTATTGATGAAAAATCTTAGTGCAAAGAGTTGCTCCTTGTAACAAAATTCTAAGAAAATTCTTAGAAATGTGGGTGTTTCCTCTTAAAATTAAAGAAAAGATCCTAGTAAAGAAAAAAATAATTCAGAAAGCCTCAGAAGGCCTTAGGTCCAAAATTGTTAGGAAGCCACATCACCACAAGTTGTTTGGGAGGGTTTCAAGAAAATTCCTCAGCTCTCGAAAACAAACTCCAGCATATTCAGTTGTCAGACATGACTGGAACTTCACACGGGACTGGGTTTTATGATCAGATGAAAACTAAACAAATGAGCTTTTTGGCAGCAAACACTCAAGATTATAGGCATTATAGGTCAAGACTCAGAGCTGTTATCTTGGCTAAAGGAGGTTGGAATAAGAACTGAAAAAAGGGTACCATTAATTGGTGTATTAGAGAAAATTCCATAATAAGATTCCGCTTTTATCAGAAATCTCATTATTCTCATTTTCAGCTGTGTTACTTGAAATTGAAAGGTTAAGGTTTTATGAATTTTTTGAATAAAAGATCAAAATGATTAACAGTGCAGATTTATTTTCAGATCCTTTTTTGTTCATATTTACCAAGGGTGCCAATCATTTTATATATATACACCATATATATTGTATACAGTATATATTTTAATGTTTTTATTTACCATGCTGTCGTACTTAACATATTTGATAGGAAATGAACAGCGAGACAATAATGTTCTGAAAGTGCTATAATTGTTTGTGTGATCACTTTGCTTATAACTGGCGAGTAAAATCTGAGAATTTATTAGCCATTGGCTAATATTAGACATAATTTAGTCGCCCAGAGTGAAGATTTAGTCGCATATGCAAGTGATTTACTCGTAATGTAGAGGGTTGACAGTCTATGAGCACAAAGCGCATTGTAAGCACTTCGTGTTAAAAACTGCAAAAGCACAAAGGGAAGAGAAATTGATGCGTAGTGTATTATATCTGTGCAACAGTTATTGAGCCTTTCTTTTAACAGTTTTAAATTTCAGTTACTGTGCACGTTAAAAACAATTTATAGTCTTTTCTACGCCCGTGTTTTGTTCTCACAGACACCCGGTAGCAAGTAACAAAACTTTAAACTCCGGCAAGAAGATAAAGTCCTTTTTGTAAAATCATAGACATGTATTTACAAATCAAGTCAGAATAATTTGCACAATCGAAAAAGAAAAAAAAAAAAATCTTGGATTTCGATCGGCTCTCTCTGACCGATACCCGATCTGAGAAAAATGGCACTATCGGAGCCGATACCCGATATGAATATCGGATCGGCGCATCCCTAGTATTCATATCCCACTGCAGTGTTCAGAATCACAGATATGGCTAGAGGTAGGGCATGATACTGTGAGCTGACAGATATGTGTTTCCTTCTCTCTCAATCTGTCAGCTTATTGAGAGTGTGTGGATTTACAGAGAGCTAAAGACATAAACTGAGCCTCCTCTCAGTATTTGCATTAATTTGTCCTGGATGCTCATGTTTGTGAAGTGCTCAGAGATGATGCTATTATCCGTAGTGTCTGGCTGCTCAGTCAGCTGTGTAATGGAGTTTGGGAAAGGGTATTTCTTCTTTTTTTCTCTCTCTTTGGGTTTGTTTGGAGCATTTGTATGATTGGAAGTATGAGTGTTTTTTTTAGTTGAGGTCTTATACATCTTACTGTATAAAAGGATATTTCATGACTTATGATGACTATATAAATAATTATTTAATGTTTGTCTTTGCAGCTCTCCTCTACAAGCCTATTGACCGTGTCACTCGCAGCACTCTAGTCTTGCATGTGAGTTTCTTTTGCTAAAAATGTGTACGTCTATTGATTGCATGTAGTCAGGTTTAAAACTGTAAGGTCACCTATACTAAGGCAAATTCATTGGCGATTATGTTTGTACTCTATTTGTACTGTATGAGTCTTATAATTTAACCAAGTTAATCAAACTCGATTAGATATTTGGCTGTGTCAATAATAATAATAAAAAAAAAACTTGATTTGTTAACTTGAAAGATTGTCTTTGCATGTTAAGTGTATATTAGCTTATTATCTTTGATGGCATTTTGGCCTTGTACAGATGTTGACCTGTAATCCGTAATTAAGTGTGTTCTATGCCATAAAGAGGCGTCCCGACTATCAAATTATATAGTGTAAAGATCATCATATGCTTTAATATACCAGTATCAACATGTCAAAACTGCTTTTCTTCATGGATCTTAAGGATATTACAAATCCAGATATATATCATCAAAACTTGTAAAACCTGCATGAGAGGAACCTTTAAAAATTTCAAATATATTCAAATAGAAAACACTTATTTGAAATTGTAGTAGTATTTTACAATATTGCTGTTTTTGATTTGATATATATTTCAAATACATTTAGCATTAGTGAGCATAAGAGACTTTTCTGAAAAACATTTTTAAAAATGTACTAACCCAAACTTTTAACTGTAGTGTAGGTTTATCTTATTTGTGACCCTCGACCACAAAACCAGTCTTAAGTGTCAATTTTTATATGCTGAATAAATAAGATTTCCATTGATGTATGGTTTGTTAGGATGGGACAATATTTGGCCGAGATACAACTATTTGAATATATAGAATCTGAGGGTGCAAAAAAATCTAAATATTGAGAAAATCGCCTTTAAAGTTGTCCAAATAAAGTCCTTAGTAATGCATATTACTAATCAAAAATTAAGTTTTGATATATTTACTGTAGGAACTTTACAAAATATCTTCATGGAACATGATCTTTACTTAATATCCTAATGATTTTTGGTATAAAAGAAAAATCTATAATTTTGACCCATACAATGTATTTTTGGCTATTGCTACAAATATACCCCAGCGACTTAAGACTGGTTTTGTGCTCCAGGGTCACATATATTGTAATATTTGGATTGTTACTTAAAGAATAAACATACTGTAAATCTCAGATATGTTATCTGTTTGTTTTATTTATTTTTACTTTTTTTCAGGACTTGTTGAAACACACTCCTAAGGATCATCCAGACTTCCCTCTGCTTCAGGATGCTCTGAGAATATCCCAGAACTTCCTGTCCAGCATCAATGAAGAGATCGACCCACGCAGGACTGCCGTGACCACACCAAAGGGAGAGGTGTGTGACTCAGTGTGTGTCTCTACCGACAGAGAAAAAGCATGCATTATACTGTATTTTACATAAACAGTTCTCTATTGTATATGCAAAATTATAGAACGAGGCATTTGTAAGGCAGGTGAGGTGCCAGTGCCTTTATAAGAGTGTTTTCACACCTACTTTATTAATAGCTTTTAAATTTGGCACCTGGTATGTGTACTTAGTTTCAGTTTGAGGCATTTATGTTGCAATCGTTCCCATTGCACTAGTTGCACTTGTACCTACAGCAAAACCATCAGTCCAAGACCACCTCAGTTGAGTCTCAATTTATTAAAAGAATCAAATTTTCTTTTGTATTACCTGACTATTAATCAATTAACAGATTAATCAGTTATGAGTTGCAATCATTCAGGGGTGCGTTTTGTGCTTTATCAATGCTGTCATGAATTCGAATACCACTGTGTGATGTAATTCAAAAACCTGAAACAGAAGATGCTACCCTCTCCTCATTCCCTGCATTGTTGGGCATTTTTTCAGCATGACATTGACTATATACAGTACATTCTCCCGAGGTGAAAGTATTTCACCCAAACTTATCACCCTTGGGCACCTTTGGGGGATTCTGTAGAGATGCGTTTAGCAGCACTCTATTTAAGACCAGGGCATTTAAGGAGGTTATCCTCCAGGAGTTAAACAGGACAGATGTGACAATTGTTTGTGCCAAGAAGGGTCAGAGCAGTATATTAAAAATTATGGAGGATACACCAAGTACTAAAATTATATATTTGTTGAATTAAATTAAGTTACTTATTTTACAGATATAATTGACATATTTCTGTTTTTATTAAGTATATGTTTATTACCTTTCAATTTTGCCATCGTTTAATTAATTGTATTAGTGATCGTAAAGAAAATATATCTTTTGTATTTGTTCAGAGGGGGTATAGTCATTTATGCTGTGCATTGTATATATTTATGGGAAAAAAATATATAGATTGAATTGCATGTTAGCTTGCTTTTTGCTGAAGAGAGTAATCTATTTAAGTCCACATGTCATACTAACAGGAAACTATTCATATAACCACAGTTGGAGCGCTGTAGTTGTAGCCACACAACTTTGTAATGCTATTAGCTAATGTTCATTGGAACTATATTGTTAGCAATGGAACTTGTGATCATTGACCAATGATGCTTGTAGGAAATGCATCTCTAAAAAAAAAAAGAAGACAGTTTGCTTACATGACTTTTATTATTAACTTTTGGTCCACTTTGGAATGTTTTGGAGCCAAGAAGGGCTGGCACAATATCATATTTTCTTGGCCATTGAATCAAACTCAACATGCAAGTGTAAGGAGGCAGATAGAGCATTTGTAAGCATTGTAAGCCACCTGCTTTGAGTGTTAGCCACATTATTGGCACTGCATTATTTACGATATTATACAGTGTATGTAGTATTAACATTATCACCAATAACAGTATATTGCCACACCCATAACTGTAATAATTTACTTAACAAACTACAGGTCTGAAAATGTTTATTTTCAACCTTACATTCTTGAAATTCTATTTTGTTGATCATTTATGTTTGTTTTCTATCATGAGCTCCCAACCTCTATATATGACTGCATAGCTCATCATCCACATGGGAGTATGAGTGGATCAACTGTATTTATGTATTAACATAATCTCACTCTTCTTCATCACACTTATTTAAAATAAATATTTGATGTTTGAGTGTCAACACTTTTTATGATCAAGCTGTACAGTGTCAGTGATGAATTGTGTAACTGCAGGCAGGTCCATGACCTCTGTCATCCCTCGGTTTTCCAAAAGCGCACGTGTTCTGCGTGCTTCTGCTCTGATGAGTCCACGGGAAGTAACGGTGGGTGTTTCGTGTCTCTGGCAGGTTCGTCAGCTGGTGAAGGATGGCTTCCTGGTGGAGGTATCGGAGGGGACGCGTAAACTCCGTCATGTCTTCCTCTTCACAGACCTTCTGCTCTGTGCCAAGATGAAAAAGACCGCAGTTGGGTATGAACATGGACACTCACACACAAACTCACTTTCTCTCTCATTTTATGTTATACCCACTCATGCATACCGCAATCTACTGGTTTGGTGCCAGTAGATGAAGTGTTTTGATTTACAAAGGTGCGACCTCATTTGTCACTCTGTTGTTGTCGTGGTTACAATGCCAAAGAAATCCGTAATATTGATTGATAGCTGCTGTTATCCTGATGCAGCTCTGTGTTTCCGCAACTAAAGCTTTCCCAGAAGAATAACACACATAATGTGTATACTAAACACCAGTCTTCTTTAAACACAGTCTTAATTTACTATGTGTATAGTCTACTCTGGGACATTCAATTCTGGATTTTATTCTCACCTCTGACAGAGACTGTAAAGTTTTCAGCGTCTTAATCAGACCGAATTAGGCAGAAGATGATTTTAATTGGTTGTTATGCATGATGATGAGCAGATTATATTTTGCTGCAAAGCCATGCTGGGCATCATAATCATTTCATAATAAGAGCGCATTATCAAGCATTTCGACTGTGGAAACACATTTTGATCCCTGAAGTGTGTGTGCGAGTGTGTGTGTACTCTTCATTTCATAATAGAAAGTGCTTAGATTAATTAGTTACATCAGTCTCCACGTAGTCATTTCCCGTCAGGACAGGAAGAGAAAGATATCACGAGGCATGCGTTTTTGTGTATGTGAGCAGGAGCAAATTATACACTTAATGCACTAAAATGATATACTTAATATATAAATATACTATGGTTGTCAATTTAAAATCTGCTCCTATTTAACATTTAAACATTTCTCTGTGTGTTTTTCAGGAGACATCAGCAGTATGAGTGTAAATGGTACATCCCTCTGGCTGATCTGAGCTTCCAGACTCTGGATGACTCGGATTCTCTCCCTCACGTCCAGACGCTCCCTGAGCATGAGATTGAGGAGATGAAGATCAAGATCTCCTCCATCAAAAGTGAGATCCAGAAAGAGAAGGTACAGTTTCTCTTACATTAATTATATATATATATATATATATATATATATATATATATATATATATATATATATATATATATATATATATATATATATATATATACTATATAATATATACATACATACATACATACATACATACATACACAAAATTTATATTTTAAATAAATACTGTTCTTTTTTACTTTTTATTTATCAAAGAATCCTGTAAAAAAGTATCACAGATCCCAAAATATATTAAGCAGCACAGCTGTTCCCAACACTAATCATAAATCTGCATATTAGAGTGATTTCTGAAGGATCATGTGACACTAAAGACTGGAGTAATGATGCTAATAATTCAGCTTTGCTTCACAGGAATAAATTATATTTTAAAGTATATTAAAATAGAAAACTCTTATTTTAAATTGCAATAATATTTCACAAAATTAAATTTTTTCTGTATTTTTGATCAAATAGATGCAGCCTTGATGACCATAGGAAAAACATTTTAAAAACATTACAAATATTACTGATATTCAGATGGAAAAGCCTCTTAAGTGCCGTGTGAAATGTTCTTCTAAAATGCGCATTTTTCTCAGGCTCCTGTTTATGTTCAGTTATTTCACTTTAATGACAATGAAAATAACCCATTCATTGCAATTAAAGTGAAATAAGTAATGATTTTGGTATGTTTATGTTTGCACAAAATGTTTTTATTTTTATTTTTCCTCGCAGCGATGCCATGAAATAACCGTTCTTGGTGTCCTAATGAACCTTTCAGACAACAGTGCTTAAAAGAACCATTTTTCTTAGTTTAAAGAAATAGTCATAGTCTACAAAGAACTATGAGGTTCTTCACTTAATTATCAGTCTTTTTCAATCTCAAGTCATGCCAGACTCGGAAGCATTGCTTTGTAGGCCTCTGTTTGGAATTAGGGAGAAAGTGGATTTTGTGGTTTGTTTACTGATGTTTAGCATTGCTGAAGCAGGTCACAGTTTACATTTAGACAGATCTTAGACCGCCCGCTTCCATTGTTGTTAACAATTGCCGAGGTCAGCACAGGACAGCGAGGCAGTGCCTCACACGCAGAGGAAAGTTGACACCCCAACTCTCAGCTTCGGTAACGTGTAACTGTGTGAGCGGGTTTGTTTATGCTAGCTGACAATGAGAGAATCAAACGAGTTCCCCTCTGAGAGCACTCGCTCCTGGGATTGTCAGGGTGTCTCTTCTGGGAGCGATTACTGCACCACAGTCATGTAGCCCATTCCATTGTGTCACGATATAATATAACAATGACACACACACTAACGGACTGAGCAGTGGGGCTCTGGAGTCTTTAATTAGCTGTGGAGGCCTGATAACATCATTTCCAGTAAAGCTCATACACACAATGAGAGGAGGACAGCGTCGGCCCTAATGGAAACTCTCACAGACACACAAACATAAAGACAATTTCCTTTGAATTGACTTCACAAACAAACATTTTGTACTGTTTCAAAATCATGGTTTTCACCAAAAATATTAGGTAGCACCACTGTTTTCAGCATCGATAATAATAAGCAATGTTTCTTCATCATCAAATCAGCGTATTAGAATGATTTCTGAAGGATCATGTAACACTGAAGTATTGGATGCTGAAAATTCAGCGATGACATCACACAAATAAATTACATTTTAAAATAAATAAAATTAGAACATTTATTATAAATTTAAATTATATTTCACAATTTGATTAAAATACATATTATTTTTACTTTTGCAATTTTTTTTATATCAAATATATGCAACCTTGGTATGCTTAAGTGATTTATATATATATATACACACACACACACACACACCGGTTGTTGATGCTTGTCTGCCATTTTCACTCTGTCTGCACAGCATGTGTGAACACGCTGATGACATATCCTGTCTGCGCGAACCGGGTGCGCAGAGGTATGCTAATACATACGTTGACAGGCAGGTAGGAAAGCATATTAAAACGCTCGGACCGAGCATTTTGATTGGACGAACATTTCTTGATCCTACGCCTTCCACAGAATATATAAATACAGATAAATACATTTAGACCACTTAACTTAATGATTGCTATCGGGATGTGAAGAGACTTTCAACCAGCATAACAAAAAATGTTTCTGAAGACAATCACCTATTGCACCTTTAACTCCATTCTGAGAGTAATAAGAGAGAATGAGAAGGAAAGAGAGGGCTAATGAGAGCAGGAAGTTTCTCTGATTGAAATGCAGATTACTGATTACAGTCATGCTGGCTGCTGTGTGTGTTAGTATCTGAGAGGCACAAGCTCGGGCATATTTTGCCTGTAAGCACATTTTTAAAGTACTAATATCAGATTGATTTGTGTGTGAACAGAAAGCACAGAAGGCTCAGAGTCGTAATGTGGATCGTCTCAGGAAGAAGATGAACGAGCAGGAGTCGTGTCTGCTGTTACACTCCCCCACCATCCCATTCCGCATCCACAACAAACACGGCAAGGTACCGCATCTCACAAGCATCTGATTTTCTACGCTATTCTGTGTGGGAGGCTAGTGTGATTTTTATTTGACATGATCTCTCAGATATCTTGTTCGGTTGGATGTTTCATTAAATATTTAGCAGTTAAATGACATGTTTCTGCTGTTTATAGCGTTCCAGTAGAGGGAGCTATTGTTTTTCTTGAGCTCACTTTCTCTCGTTCTCTCTCTCCAGAGCTTCCTGTTCTTGCTGTCCTCAGATTATGAGAGGTCAGAATGGAGGGAGAGCATTCAGAAACTGCAGAAGAAAGGTAAGACGTCTTGTTCTATTACAGCATCAGTTTATTATTCATTACAATATCACATCATCAGTACAAAATGACACTATCCTTCATTCCTGATTTGGCCCCACTACCACTCCTGTACTGCTCTCCACTAGATCCACTAGCTATGGGGTCCACTAGGGGGCCTCAGCAAACTTAGCAAAAGGGCAGAAAGATGGTTTATTTATAATAATTTAAAAAAAAGTTATATTAAAAATGTATATCCTAATATTATAGTAAACTCTCACTATTTATTTATTTAGATTTATTACCATTAATTTATTTCCGTTTTAGTGTTAATTCAGTTTATTTCCAGTTAGTAATTTTGGTGATTTTTCACGTAATCTTTATATTTTATTTTTTGTTGCAGCTTTTTTTTTTAAATGTTTTTAATAGTTTTAATTAGTGATAATAACATTGATGTGTAGAGCTCACTGTGTGTGTGTGTGTGTGTGTGTGTGTGTGTTTGTGTGTTTCAGACCTCCAGGCCTGTGTGTTGAGTTCAGTAGAGCTACAAGTGTTGACCGGCTCCTGCTTTAAACTCCGAACTGTCCACAACATCCCCGTCACCAGCAACAAAGATGGTAAGAGACAAACAGCTCTCTGCTCTCTGATGCAGTGCTTAGTAGCTTCAGCTATAGATGGAGGGATCAAATGCAAATACTATCTGAATATGAACTTACAGTAGAGGAGAGTAGGGTAAAATATGTTGGTGATATCAATTTTCAGTTGTTCAGATGTCCAGAAAGTTAGTTACATTTAGGAGAACCTCAGTAAAAACAGTACAGCTTATCCCTTGTTTCTTTCCCTTCTGTTTCCAGTTAAATTCCTTCAGCTCCCCATCACAATAGTTTTTATTTGTACTCACTACTACCCTAGTTTCTTTGTTCCTCAATTTCTCTTTCCATCACAGGGAAGTCCAAATAGGTTTTTCAGAAATCTAGGTTACAATCTGGTTTTACTCTACTGATAACCCGTGCCATGTAGAGGCTGCCTTTGTTTACTTCTGGGCAGAGCAGCGTTTCAGGACTTGGCTGTTTATTTTTGTGTGGACCCTGACATGTTTCAATTTGGATGACATTAAAGCCATCTGTCCATCACCTCCCACATGCAACCTCAGTCAGCAGAGCTGGAGTCGGTCACTATCAAAAGGGCAACACTCCCATAGTGCTGCTGCTGTACACATACTGCACACCTCTCCTGGTGAATTATGGGTGATTGGTGGTAGGTTCAGAAATATTATTGCATTTAGCCATTGCGCCATATGCCATAACATTATTATAGTGGTTTTCCTGTGATAAAATCACTGTAACTCCCAACCTCAAGTCAAGTCAATTTTTTAGCGCTTTTCATAATACAAAAGCTGCTTTACAGAAAATCATGATGTTAATGTTTATTATAATACTTTAGAATATCACCCAAAAGTGAAAATTTACTAAAAATGTTCTCACTCAGGCCATTCAAGATGTAGATGAGTTTGTTTGTTCATTGGAACAGATTTGGAGAAATTCAGCATTACATCACATGCTCACTAATGGATCCTCTGCAGTGAATGGGTGCCATCAGAATAAGAGTCCAAACAGCTGATAAAAACATCACAATAATTCACAAGCAATCCATAGTCCATCAATTAACATCTTGTGAAGTGAAAAACAGTGTATTTCTAATAAATCCATCAATTTTTTAACTTCAAAAGAGTCCTCTATCCATAGTATTGCTTTCTCCACTGAAAAAGTCATATTGTCTGAATCAGGAGAGAAATATGCACAGATCAAGCACCGTATACAATCGAAAACAGTCCAAACAGTCCACAGCTCTAAACACATTTGTCAGTGGATTTTAAGAGGACAACAGGTGATGGACTTTTACACTGGAGGAAATTGAGTGTGGAATCATATTTTAGATTTGTTTCTTACACACCACTGTTTGTTTCACGAGATGTTACCTGATGGATTGGAGTCATGTGGATTACTTGTGGATTATTATGATGTTTTTATCAGCTGTTCGGGCTCTCAATCTGAAGGCACCCATTCACTGCAGAGGATCCATTGCTGAGCAAGTGATGTAATGCCAAATTTCTCCAAATCTGTTCTGATAAACATTTTTTCAACGATATAATAATCAAGCAGTTGATACATGCTACACAATATGTATGCTGCTGAAGTGTCTTGTTGCTTTCAGTAAATAATTACATTATTTTTAATAATCGCACTAATCATACTAAAAATGTATCCATTATTGATTTTTGTTAGCATTGTTCTGACCAAACTGCAGCTTAAATTAATACATTTGTAAATAAATAACTGGATGTGAAATATTGATTTGAGAGGAGAATGCTGTACTCTAGAGAGATGTGTAGTAAACATACTATAATTGTTATGTACTGGTGCCAATATTATTTAAAATAGTTAAATATTATGTAAAATAATTAATGTAACTTGATTTGCGGAAGCACAAATCACAGTGGATTTGAAGCATAATTTGAGTTCATATATAAATATCAGTTTTTTGAGCATGTATAAAGAGTGCTGCTGGCAGGTTGTATCCGGCGCAGGGGTCTTGAGTTTGACTTGTGGTGCAAGTATTAGGTGTGTTTACTGTATCTGTCTTTTGTAAGTGACACACATAGAAAGACCCCCTCTGATCATCCCCTGAACCTCCTGCTACGAAATTTAAGATGCCGAGAATGAGGTGAAATGAGGAGCAGCTGCTGGAGGAATGTAACCCCTGCCACATCCCCTCACATACATCCCCCATGAACCCCATATACACACTCACAAATAGCCTCTTTCCTCTGGACACCAGCAGTTTAAGCTGACAAATCAGGGCTGTAAGGAGCGTTTGTCTTCATTATGACAGAAACAGTCTGACATTGAGAGCTCTCAGATGAAGGGGAACAGTAATTAAATGATGGTCGGCTGCTGTTTTGTGCTCATCTGCGAAGTGAGAGCGTTAAGGCCCCTTCACGTGACTTACATCAGGGTTTAAGCATCAAGCGCCGCTTTGACCTCCACATGAAAAGCATTGCAAATAGTGTTGTGGAAGGGTGATGTTGCAAGAAGAAGTGGAAGTGTTTAAACATGTTGGCAATTGCTTTGATGCATCAGAAATAGAGTGGTTGAACGTGGGTTCACGAAACGTTAGTGTTTCAAGGTGCTTGTGGTGAATTTAAATTAGTTTAGGAACTGAGGAACCAACAATAATATGAAGTATGTGGCTTTCAAGATCTCTTCATGTTTTAAACCGTTCTTGCTTTGTACTCCAAGTTTGGACAAAATTCAGAATTTTAAGAACTGAATCTTTTAATTCATTAACTGAAATAGCTAAACCACATAGGAAGCTGGAATTAATTGCATTTCGGTTCAGTTGCTAATTATATTTTTGGCTAAAACCTGTCAAACTTCAAACACAAACTTTTTGACAAACTTTGTTTTATTTTCTTAAACTTAATTTCTTCAAATTTCAATTCACTTTAATTCAATAATTTCATTAAAAATATTAAAAATTTGAATGTCAATTCCACAACCTGCTTTCTACCTCAGTAAAGTTAGATTCAAAATCAAGAATTAACTGGAATTTAAAATTAAATTCAAATTCAGGATTTTAAGTTTAAATTCAAGAACTGAAATTCAAATTCAACAATTGATTTGAAATGTAAAAGGTTTATAAATTCTACCCGGAATGGCACACATCCTTCTTGTACTCCTAAAAGACATCATCAAAAAGGCCAAAATGTGCATAACATGACACTTTATTGGGCCCTATCATACACCCAATGCAATGTGTTTTTTGCTAGCTTCAGCCCAATGTAGTTATCATTTTCACATTCTGCGCCACGTTGTTTAAATAGCAAGTGCATTTGAGCCCATTTGTGTGCCCATGGGCGTGCTGGTCTGAAAACAAGGTGTGTTCAGGTACATTGCTGGCACATTGCTATTTTGAGGCAACTGAAATGGACCGCAGTAGTTTTTTGTTATTTAAAGAGCACGTTAGTATAGGCGGGTCCACAAAGCGTGTACACTCTGCTTATCACACACACAGGGACATGCAGCAGCACACAAACATGTCAAATATTAAAAATTAAAGGATTACAATGTAAAAGATTATTATTGTGTGGGCTACATAAATATAAAAATGCCTACATGTCATAATGGATAGTCATTGCATGTATCAGAATTAGACTACCTATTTGCTCACGCACGAGTAGTTCCGTTTCCTCTCTGGAGACACATTCAGTCTTTGCGCTTGCAAATTCCGCTGTGTAAATGGCAAATCCACCATGGCGCGATCGCAACTGGCTCTTAAAGGGAATGGGAGATGAGACTCTGATTGGTTTATTGCACGTTATGCCCAAAACACACCCATTACTCAGTAAGAGAATAGGGACAATTTTATAGGGACACCCTTTTAGACCATGCGCCAGGCGCGCAGACCGTTTTTCCATCATTAAACTAGCAAAAGTGGATTCTGACACACACTAAGTACACCTGGGCCTTGCGCTTTAGACCATGCACTTAGATCGTTAAAATAGGGCCCATTGACTTAAATGCATTGAGCAGCATTAATCATATATATGAAAGGGCCTTAAAGGTGCTAGTTTATTCAATGTGCTTCTGGACTGTGTGATGAAATGACATTTGATTCTTACTTTTGTCCACCAACACGCACAGGTCTGTGATTGTTTACTCTCTCACGTGTTGTTCTGATGAGGCAGTGTAGGTTCAAAGAGCTTCTCGGCTAGTTTACTTCCTGCTAAATAAATGCAGAGAAAGGGAGACTGCAACTTGAGCACTACCACCCACTGCTTCTAATATTGATACAATAAACCACTCTGTGTGTGCGTGAGGGTCGGTCAAGGCCACCCTGAAGTCATGCCTGGTTCTGTGGGCCCAGAGACCCCTCACATGCAGCAGGTTCCCTCTCAGGACGAGAGCCTTTAAGTCCAGAAGAATCCTCTTGTTCTCTCGGGCTTACCGTAAATGTTGTTTTCATGAATCATGCTTTTTTTAACCCACTTCACATGATGTTAAACTTTTTCGGTGTGGTTATCTAAACTCATGGTTTTAGTTAAGGCAGCTGTAGACTTTCAGTTATGTGACACTGTTTTCATTTGCTCTGACATCTGCATTCTTTCCACCAGCACTAATTTACAGAGTTCTTCATCAGTGTTTCCAGAGCAGACCAGCCAAAATCAGGGGGCTGTGACACTTGGTTTTATCTGATCTGTATGTAATAGATAGTGCAACTTGATCAAAACTTGACATTTATGAAGTTTTCCGATCAGCACTGACCTTTGATTCTTTTAGAGTGAATCAAATTCTTAGTCAGCCTGACTTTACTATTACTACTTTACGCTACTAATCGACTGTTTTGGAGTTTTCAGTACTGATACCAAAGCTGCTATCTGGACACTGACAAAACATTTTGGACAAATATAAATAAAATGCTTGGAACTTATTTTGTGTACAATACATTGTATAAAAAATATGTTTATATACAGTGGGGAAAAAAAGTATTTAGTCAGCCACCAATTGTGCAAGTTTTCCCACTTAAAAAGATGAGAGAGGCCTGTAATTTTCATCATAGGTATACCTCAACTATGAGAGACAAAATGAGAAAAAAAATCCAGAAAATCACATTGTAGGCTTTTTAAAGAATTTATTTGCAAATTATGGTGGACAATAAGTATTTGGTCAATAACAAAATTTCATCTCAATACTTTGTTATATACCCTTTGTTGGCAATGACAGAGGTCAAACGTTTTCTGTAAGTCTTCACACACTGTTGCTGGTATTTTGGCCCATTCCTCCATGCAGATCTCCTCTAGAGCAGTAATGTTTTGGGGCTGTCGCTGGGCAACACGGATTTTCAACTCCCTCCAAAGATTTTCTATGGGGTTGAGATCTGGAGACTGGCTAGGCCACTCCAGGACCTTGAAATGCTTCTTACGAAGCCACTCCTTCGTTGCCCGGGCGGTGTGTTTGGGATCATTGTCATGCTGAAAGACCCAGCCACGTTTCATCTTCAATGCCCTTGCTGATGGAAGGAGGTTTTCACTCAAAATCTCACGATACATGGCCCCATTCAAAAAACAGTTTGAGGTTGTGGACAGGTGTCTTTTATACTGATAACGAGTTCAAACAGATGCCATTAATACAGGTAACGAGTGGAGGACAGAGGAGCCTCTTAAAGAAGTTGTTACAGGTCTGTGAGAGCCAGAAATCTTGCTTGTTTGTAGGTGCAACATTTGATATGTTATCTATATTCTATTGTGAATAAAATATAAGTTTATGAGATTTGTAAATTATTCCATTCCTTTTTTACTCACAATTTGTACAGTGTCCCAACTTTTTTGGAATTGGGTTTGTAAGTATAATACATTTATACATTTCGTTACAAAGCTAAAAAAAATGTATTACTAATAAATCTGATAATATTATTAATAATATATAATATACTACTACTACTAATAATAATACTGTAGCACTTATGTTATACTAATACTTATGTAACAATAATAATAAGCATGATAAAAACTCACTTTAAAAAAAACTTTTTTATTTATTTATTTTTATTATTCATTATCATTATCCTCATGGCAACTAACTAACTAAATAAATACATATTTTTTAATTTTTTATATTCATTTCCAATGTACCCAATGAAGTGTCCAATATACATATAAACTACTAAATTTAAAAATAAAATGTAAATAAACTTCCTGTCCTCACTAACTGTCTATTTGAGTGTTGGATGACTGGTAAATGATTTTAACCAATTAATTTTAATTTCAGCATGGAAGTCAGGCTCTGTTGTCTGTTTATTACCACATTCTAATCGCAGTGTCTTATATCATGTTGTAGAAGGAAATTTTAGTAGTTTGATGAGCATCAAGTCCTGTAATGAATCTGAGCAATCCAAACACATACAATGGCATTCAGATAGCCTGATGTTTATCACCAGTCCAGCACATAAATGGACCACACAAACCAGAGATATTCTGTAAGAATAGCACTGTTTACATTACAGCAGACATGCATTCACCAGCTGATGAGCACAGAGAGAGAAACAGTGGTGACTGGATACTAGTGCAGGTGTCTTCTTTCCCTCTTCCATTCGCACACTCTTCAAAGAGCCTACTCTTGGGTGGTCTGGGCCATTTCTGCCATTTTAATTTTAGTAGTGTGTATGTGTTTTAGCAGCAAGTGGGTGACTAGACACTTGCATATGTGTCCTTTATCTGTTATCTGTCACTAATAGGCAGGAAAATGGAGGATTGTGGGTAGATTAAAGATGGAGATGCTGAAAGATGACTAAAGGAAGGACTTGGACACTTCATAAATTCATCCCCCTCTCACACATACACACAATTACTGAGTGTTTCTTGTCTCTTCCAGATGATGAATCTTCTGGTCTGTACGGCTTCCTGCATGTGATCGTCCATAAAGCCACGGGCTTCAAAGAATCTGCCAGTAAGTTAAAATGTCTTGTCTTTCACTTTCTTTATAGAATATAAAAAATATAGAAAACACATTTATCCAGCATAATAAAGGATAATGGAAACAATTCATTTGTATAAATCAGCATTTCTCAAAATGTGGTCTGTGGCCCACTAAGTATTGCAGGGGAGCTGCAGCCCACACTTTGGGAAATGCTGATCTATACAGATGTATTGTTTTATTATGCCGAGCACAAGTAATTGACCTCATATGTTGGGGAGAAAGGAAGAAAGAGGAAGGCTGTTACTGAAAAAACCTTAGATGAACTCTCCATCAGTTAGCTGCAGACACTATTGCATATTACTGTAGCAAATGTGCTTATAGAGTAAGTTACTGTGATTGTTTAGGTGAGCGATTAGATGAACAAACCAACATGAATGAAGTCACAAACCTCCCTACAGACTTTTTTGAATATGATATGTATGCCCTTCACTGATGCAGATTTCTAAATGACTAATGGGTACAACATTGCCCAAAATGATCCGTATACAACAGAACATACTAGAGGAAGTACCATTCCACATTTCAATAGAATGCAATTCGGTCCTGGAAGTAAATTAATGTGAAAAATATTTCCGAAACCAAGGCTGCTGAAAATTGGGCAGGCACTGATACACTCTTAAGCGCTTGACCTTTATTTATTTATTTATTTATTTATTTCAGGTTTATTTGACAGGGACAATGTGCATCAACAATACATAAATGCACAATGTGCCAGAATTAGCCAGAAGGCTATTTTGCATCTGCATCTTTAATTTCTGGAGTGATGAATGTGTGTGAATATATACTGTATACAGTGGTGTGAAAAGTGTTGGCCCCCTTCCTGATTTCTTATTTTTTTGCATGTTTGTCACACTTTAATGTTTCAGATCATCAAACTAATTTAAATATTAGTAAAAGATAACACAAGTGAACACAACATGCAGTTTTTAAATGAAGGTTTTTATTATTAAGGGAAAACAAAATCCAAAACTACATGGCCCTGTGTGAAAAAGTGTTTGCCCCTAAACCTAATAACTGGTTGGGCCACCCTTAGCAGCAACAACTGCAATCAAGCGTTTGCGATAACTTGCAATTATTTGTTATCTGAGTCTGTTACAGCGCTGTGGAGGAATTTTGGTCCACTCATCTATGCAGAATTGTTGTAATTCAGCCACATTGGAGGGTTTTCGAGCATGAACCGCCTTTTGAGATGCCAGCATCTCAATAGGATTCAGGTCAGGACTTTGACCAGGCCACTCCAAAGTCTTCATTTTGTTTTTCTTCAGCCATTCAGAGGTGGACTAGCTGGTGTGTTTTGGATCATTGTCCTGCTGCAGAAACCAAGTTGTTTTCCCTTAATAATAAAAACCTTCATTTAAAAACTACATGTTGTGTTTACTTGTGTTATCTTTGACTAATATTAAAATTAGTTTGATGATCTGAAACATTAAAGTGTGACAAACATGCAAAAAAAAAAAAGAAATCAGGAAGGGGGCCATCACTTTTTCACACCACTGTATATACTGTGCAAGGTATTTTATTCAGAACATAGCATTTTCTTTCTACGTATTTCCTGTTTTACACAGAAATACATTTCATTATGTTAACAGTGTCATGTTGCCTTTAAATCAAGCTGACAAAAGCCATGCAAAGGATGAAAAAAGTGCACTGTGGGAGTTGCACAACATTCATGCACATAGAAACTCCTGTTACATAAGTTCCTTTTTAGTATAGATGAAAGTGGCAGAGATGAATCTGTATCTGAAAATTGTCTCCCATGGCTCCATCACACAGGACAAAATATGAAATGTATTTAGTGTAAAAAAAAAAATGTAACAAGAGTACGTCAGCAGTACTGTGGTCACCATGGCTGCCGGGTCATAACTGTATAATTTGTAAGAGCTTGTCCTGTGGGGGCTTCACTTATGAATATTTGCATATATATTTACACATTATGTCTCTTTGCTTTATGAGGTCAGGGCTTGAATGAAATACCCAAATCAAGTTTATGTACAGTATGCTAATATGAATTTGCATAACGGATGCATGTGGCCAGCAGACTCTGTAGATCAGCTCAACTCTGATAACAATGCCCTAATAAATCGCACAATATTGTTCCTAAAGAATGATTCAAAAGAGCCATTGTGTAAGACTGCTTTGTGTTTTTTTATTTTTTTGAATGCTTGTTTTCTTGGTTCATTTTTTGTGTTTGGCTCGTCTGAAGTCATTTGTCATGGAGTTTGTGGTGTTGTGGTCTTCTTGAATGTGACCGTGAGAGCAAACATGTGTTGTGCATATGGATATGCAGGTGTTTGAATATCTTTTTATATTGGGATGTACTTGCTCCATCTCAGCCGCTGATTGAATCCTCCTTTCCAAGTCTTATTAAAGGCCTTGAACCACTCTGACAGGAAATGCATCCAAATCCTCGCTCTGGGCCATTAATGAAAACTGGGTCGTTGACATTGGCTTCCTGATAAAAAGGGTTTGAGGGAGAAAATACTGACCCAGAATACTAACCACAACTTTTGACACATGCAGTAAATGATTTATCTTTACCTTTCTGCTAGTTTACAACCTCTAATCCTTTTGTTCCAAGAGTTCCAATCTTACCAGTTGCATATGGCTAGTTCATAAAGCAGCAGATTCCTTCAAGTAGCACAACTGTTTGATAATAATAAGAAAAATTGTTTCTTGAGCAGCAAATCAGCATATTAGATTGATTTCTGAATTATTTCTGAATGTATGATACTGAAGGCTGGAGTAATCGGATGCAAAAATAAATTCAGCTTTGCTTCACAGTACAAATTTACATTTTAAAATATATAAAATAGAAAGGAGTTATTTTAAATTGTAGTAATATTCCACAATATTACCATTTTTATTGTGTGTTTCAAATAAATGCAGCCTTGGTGAGCATAAGAGACTTTTTTTTCTTTTCTTTTTAAACATCATATAAAAATATCCAAACTTTTGCACATAATAATCACAGTAAACATAAATGTAAATATAACAGTATAGTACTGTCCCTGCATATTCCTGTATGAATGTTCTTCACCTGTAAAAGATACTCATCTGCACGTCTACAGTTTATGTGTGTGAATGGACTGGTTGCCATATGGCTCTCATCACCATCTCATTTCATTTGGGAACATCAGCCCAAGGATACGGTTCCTCCCCCAGATGACAAGACTTCCCATCCGCCATTGTGTGGGGCAACCATAAACATTTGGTCAAATTTAAAACTCCAAACAATTACACTCTTTGTATAATACAGAGCCATCAGTGGTTATTGTCTTTCTACATATGCACCAAAGTGCCAAACCTCTTAGTTTTACATCTTTGAGATTATTTATTCATCATTTTTTATATAATGGCTTCTCAATAACAACCTCTTTGAGTTTTTTTTACTACACAAACCTCTCATGTCAAGTCAAAAGCATGGCTGAAATAATGACGGTGCACTATATCAGTCTTTAAGAGCCCACTAAAGGTCTTCTTGTGCGTCTGAAGCCTTTTAAAAACACATTCCATGGAAGCACTACTCTCACTGAGGGTCGATTTTCACTCAGTGGTCACCATCTGCTAACCAGAGCACCTTTCCTCACCGTCCTAGTCCACTCTCTGTCCTGATTCATGCAGGATGTTTTTATAAATACATTTCCTGTTCTCTGAAGAATTAGGTTTCTGTGCCTGGTGCTGCTAAAATCTAAAGCCTCCTCTGACCGTGTAGAGAGATATAGCTGCCCTTATTTCATGTTTTTAATATTGAGAGCAAGGAAATGGGTCTGACTGAGATGTTTGAAGTACAGCTCTGCTGAATGGGACAGGATGGGTTTGGGTAAAGGTCTTTTCATTTAAGACATCATTCATTATTTAAGAATGGATTTTTTTCTTTAGCACATGCTAAATGAAGAATTTATGCTTTATATTTATTTTGGTTTACATTTGTGCTGCCCCAAACAGCGGTAGCTGAATATTGTGTTTATTTTTTTGAGTTTTAGTGTATTTTCATCAGTTATAAATGCATACAAACTAAAAAGTATGGTCAGCAATTATAATTAAAGAGAAAGTTCAGCCAAAATGAAAATGTATCACCCACATGTTATTTTTTTCTTTTTTTCTTTATTTTTTTAAAACACAGATAGTTTGAAGAATGTTGGTAGTTAAACAGTTTGGCTCCCATTGAATTCCATTGTATGAACCAAAACAACACGGAGATATTTCTCAAAATGTATTTTTATGTTCCACAAAACAAAGTAAGTCACACAGATTTAGAATGATATGAGGGTGAGTAAATTATGTTTTTTTAATTTTTGGGTGAGTAGTTTCTTTAAACTTGATTTGGACAAAGAAGTGCAGAAAGGGTTAGTTCACCCAAAAATTAAAAGTGTGTCATTATTTACTCACCCTCATGTTGTTCCAAACCTGTAAGACCTTTGTTCATTTTTGGAACACAAATGAAGGTATTTTTGATGAAATCCGAGAGCTTTCAGATCCTGCATAGACAGCAATTACGGTTGAACCACTGATGTCACATGGACTATTTAAACAATTTCCTGACTACCTTTCTGGGCCTTGAACGGGTCAGTTGCGTTGCTGTCAGAAAGCTCTCGGATTTCATCAAAAATATCTTAATTTGTGTTCTGAAGATAAACAGAGGTATACAAGTTTGAAACGACATGAGGGTGAGTAATTAATGACAGAATTTAAATTTTTGGCTGAACTAACCCTTTAACTGTACTGAATGTGCGCTTGTACTGTGTACTTTAATTCTTAAAAGTATATTTAAAAAAATATATATATATATACTGTACCCACAGATAATATAATAATAATAATGAAAGGAAAGGCCACTTACTGAAAGTATATTTTAAGAGAGTACATTTTAAATAATTGTTTTGATCATATTTTTGGCGTTTTATTTTATATTTAAAGTTATTATGTTTAAAAAGTGTACTTCTTTTTCACAAGGGCCAGGTTGCTTCCACCACGAGTTTTTTAACTGAATTGCCCCCAAATCGAAACGCTGGCCTCAGAGAAAGCCCTGAAATTCCCACTGGTGACATTGTGGTGTTATCTCATTAATATGATCATTTTGGCATGAGCAGAAGACGTGTGTGCTGACACAGCTGGTGTGTATGTGTGCAAATACAGCTTCATTATAAAGCAGCCCACCCCACATTTATTAACATACACATTACAGACCACACTATCAATTACCAGTGGCTTGATTGACTGCACACTCGTGTTAAAGCCACGCTCACAAGCCCCACGGTGTGTTTTGAAGCTGACCGCTCTTGTGTGACACCACCTCCATACTAATTGAACATCACCTCATTTCTCTCCTGTCTCAACAATACACCCCACACATTGCAGAGGTCAGAGGTCATGGCGTGCTGTAATCCATCAAACTGTCAGTTGGTCACACAAACTATAGCAATGTGATAAAGTTAATTTGCTATTAGAGAAGTGTGTGAGCACGTGAGGCATGTTGCTGTAAGACACATTGACAGATAGATAAGACAAATGCCCTGTTCCTGTGTGTGTGTGAGTGTGCGAGTGTGCGAGTCCTGACAATCACTGTATTGTGTTTCGGTATTGACACACATTGATGTATTTGAAAACGGATGGAAGACCAGCAGGGTGTAAAAATCATTTAAGGTTTTAAATGCTGACACCATGTCTACACAGTGAACCATGAAGTGTTAGAGCTAAACTTATATGCCTTGATTAATTAACACAAAGAAATTAATCATACTGAGGCTACAATTTTCTTTAACTGCACTAAAACACATTTATTAGAGCAATAAACCCTGAGAGGCTTTACATTACAATGATTGGTTTGGAGTGTTTTTCATATTTTTAATTCCTAAAACCCCTTAACAGTGGCAAAATCTGTAGTGCATGGATTTGTATGGCTTACTGCATTTAGCCGCAGCAACTTACTGTAATAAAAGGTACAGTGCCATTCAAAATGTTGTTTGTTTGTCAAAAGACAATAAAATAATAATATTGTGAATATATTAAAAATTTAAATAGCTGTTTTCCATTTAAAAATAGTAAATATGTTTTTTGTCCCCTGTGATAACAAAGCTTTAATTTCAGCATCATTACTCCAGTCCTTCAGAAATCATATTAATATGCTGATTCGGTGCTCAAGAAACATTTCTTATTATCAGTGTTGAAAATGTTTTTATGAAAACATCATAAAAACATCTTTTTTCAGGATTATTGGATGAAAGTTCAAAAAACAGCATTAATTTGAAATAGTGATCTTTTGCAATGATTTAAATGTCTCTTTTGATCAATTTAATGCATTCTTCCTGAATAAAACTGTTATTTAAAAAATTCTGACCCCAAATTTTAGAACGATGTGTATGTTAATTACTTACATTTTTTTTAAGTAGCAGTAGTGATATTAATATAAAATATAAATTAAATTAAAATAATATAACATTATCTATTACCAATTATCAATGTCAATTTCTGATTTTAAAAATATAAATAAATAAATAAAATGGAATAGAATAAATAATTCTGCTTCCAAGTAATGTAGATCTGTTGGTTGTTTATTGGTATCAAACATCAAAGCAACTTAGCACATTGATATGGAATTCAACTTTTATGTTTTTGAAGGTGTGTGTATGTAACAGCTTCCGAATGAGCTTTTTTATAAATGTATTTTTTTCTTTTTCTCATGAGGGGATTATTGTGTGTTCTCTGTAGATCTGTACTGTACGCTGGAGGTGGACTCTTTTGGTTACTTTGTCAGTAAGGCCAAAACGCGTGTGTTCAGAGACACAACAGAACCACAGTGGAATGAGGTCAGCTTTTAAAAAGTGCATCATTATAATAAAGAAAAGTCACCTGACAAATCACCATCATGCATCTGTCATTAATTCTTTTGTCCTCCTATAGGAGTTCGAAATAGAGCTGGAGGGCTCTCAGTGTCTGCGGATCCTGTGCTACGAAAAGTGTTACGACAAATCAAAGCTCAATAAGGACGATAATGAGATTGTGGACAAGATCATGGGAAAGGGACAAGTACAGGTAGGACAAAGAGACAAGCACATTGCTAAACCACGATACGTACGCAAACAGCAAACACTCCGGTCTGTGACTAAACTGGTTTAGAGCACAAAAGGTCAGACTTAATTTGTAGTGGTTTCCTGATGAGAGTCATTTTATTGTTGTCTGGTTTGAGCGTGTGCTCTGCAGATGGTGTGTTGTGGTGCTGTATTTTTGACATGGGCAGCTTTACTTCCTGAGAACCCGTGGTTTATATTTCTTTCACTTCACATGCGTGGGAAATGCCCCAGTTAAACTGAAGTTAGAGTGTGTGTGTTGAGATCAGTGTGTTTGCGGTATGTAGCTGACGTTAGAAACAGTTATCAGGACTTGCATCAACACAAAAAAATTCCCTTTCAGGAAGAATTTTTGTAAAGACTCACCCCCCCTTTTTTTAAACTGTAATAAATCTTTCATTGATATTCATTGTTGCTACAACCACGTTAGCCGTTAATGCTATTCTTTTGCTCTCATTATCAAGCCATTTTGTCTTGTTTTGCTAAGCTTTACACTTAAACCTCAGTCAAATTTGTTCTAAAAGTATTGCATTCGTTTTTCTTCTTTTAAATCTAGGGCAGCTTTTGGGGGCTAAAAATGAGGTGGATTTAATTGCACTGGAGGTTTATTTCTGTTTTATGTTCATGTTATTCTCTTGGGATTGCATCCAGAGGTGGATTACTGTAACAGCACAAGAGATTATTCTCTGTTTTCACGGAGAATGTGGTGTGTGTCATATACACACGTTAACATAACGAGCTAAACGCGCGCATACAGCACTGTGATAGTGATGGTCTGTTGGGAATAGAGATGTCTCAGAGATGCTTTATGCCAATGAGGCTGCAAACAAACCAAACAAGCCTTTCAGAAATGAGTGGAATTTAGTTTGAATATTATGTGTTGCAGCACTTTTAAAAGTACAATTCAAATTACAATATTGCATTATTCAGTATAAAAGTTAGGGATGCACCGAATGTTCGGCAAACGAAATTATTCGGCCGAAAATAGCAAAAAAAGCAAAATAAGTGAAAAGACCGAATAAATTGTACCAAACAATGATATGATGCAATCAAATAGCAACCAGCGCAGAGTGAGAGGCGTGCACTCTTTATTATGCAGCACACACGTCAGCAGTGTGGAAGCATTTAAACTGTCGGAGAAAGATGCAAAAATCATAAAATTATTCGGCCGAAAATAGCAAAAAAAGCAAAATAAGTGAAAAGACCGAATAAATTGTACCGAACAATGATATGACGCAATCAAATAGCAACCAGCGCAGAGTGAGAGGCGTGCACTCTTTATTATGCAGCACACACGTCAGCAGTGTGGAAGCATTTAAACTGTCGGAGAAAGATGCAAAAATCATTGCAAGCACCGACAGCCAGAGACTGTTTAGAACTGCATCGCATGTCTTCAATGAGAAGAGGAAGAGGTGATAAAACTGCTGGTTACTGTATGATGATTGAAATCGCTAAATGGCCTTAAACAATTAGTAAATAAACTGCAGAACGTTATGTTTTTCTTACGTTATCTGCGCTGATACAGTGACTGTCAGCTGCTCAGTCACATTTTTATGAATTTTTACAAGGCATGTGACAATGCGATACGTACAACGTATTCATAATGAGACTCATTTATAAATCTGTTATCAACAAAAATAAGCATTGAGGTCTTCCTGCGCGTTTCCGCCAAAATAAAAGTTGAGAAAAAGCAAGAACTCTTATCAACATTCATAAATGTTAGTATTGTAATTTTACTGTTGTTCTGTAAAATAAAATAAAAAGTAAGACACTAATAATAATGATAATAATCATTACAACAGCTCTGTTTTTAATACATTTATTATAACATTCACACATAGTGTTCAAATTAGGATCTGTAATATTTTCTAATGTTTTAAAAGAAGTCTCTTCTCAGCAAGGCTGCTTTTAATTGTACAGTAAAAAAAACAGAAAAAACAAAAACATGCCTGATTCAAGATGGCCAAAAATTATTATTTTACTAACTTATTAATTTTAAGTTAAATTGTGCTTTGTTGGTGGTATAGTGTCTGCTAAAATGTTAAAAATGTTCAGTGTTAAATATTTTTAAATTGTTTTGTAATTGATTTTTTTTTCTTTGAAAAGCAAGACAAAACAGTAAATGCACATTTTGGCTTTTTAATTTATGTAATGGTGAAATGTTTTTTTGAAAAACTGTGGTCGGTATTCGGCCTTCGGCCCAGTGTTTAATTTTGTTCGGTTTCGGCTTCGGCAAAGAATTTTCATTTCAGTGCATCCCTAATAAAAGTATTGAATTATGCTTCATCGGTACTTTTTTTGTGTAAAGTAATGTTAAAAAACTTTTCCTGGCCACACTCTCTCTCTTTTGCGCTATATTTGTTTTTTTTTCACTAGTGATTTCTTTATTTTTATTTTATTTTTTATTTTTTTGCATAAAGCTCAAACCCCACCTTGCAGTTGATTCTAAATATTTCATTGGATATTTCAATCACAGTGCTGATTACCTACATAACGCTGAAACCTTAATCCCTAAACTACACCATTAGATAGTGTTGGTAGCACAGCCTTACAGATATATTTTTTTGCATAAAGCTCAAACCCCACCTTGCAGTTGATTCTAAATATTTCATTGGATATTTCAATACCTACATAACACTGAAACCCTAATCCCTAAACTACACCATTAGATAGTGTTGGTAGCACAGCCTTACAGATATAATTACTGTTTGTTTGATACATGCTTGCTATAAATTCCACTAATATACAAGGATTTATTTTTGTTTGTCTATATTGTAAGAGGCCATTCACACATCATGTATTTTTGTGTTTAAAAACACAAGATGCATGACAGTGGAATAATAAAAAAAATGTCCTGGGACCTTTTTTTTAGCAAAACGTTCAACGATGTCCTGCTGGCGCATGTTTACACATAAAGACAATAGAAAAGCACTGCAGTAGAATACAAAAAAACACATTTTGTGTGAACCCCTAACTGGCTACAAGGCTAAATAAATAAATATTTGTGTGGTATACATTTAATGAGTAATGTAATTCTACGTATATTCCATTACTTGAAAGATTTAGTCTGATTATGTATATTGAATCTGATTATTTACAATATTGTTTACTAATATTGAGATTTTCAAATATATTACCAATTTAAAAAAGGTGTTTCTTAATATTGTAGGCCAGTAGGTTGGAGCACATGAGCTTTTGCAGAAAGTTTCACAGTGTTTCACTGTATGTGTGTTTGTAGCACAATCTGCCAAACAACCATCTTATATTCCCTCGGAATACAAACCAAGTCTTTAAAGTGAGAAGTGCACAGCTGCTCTTATAGAGGTGCACTTCACACTCACCCTTTAGTATGTGTGACCTATGGCCCGTTTAACTCTCTCCTATGGTGTAAAGTATATTTTTAAGAGATATTTGGTTGCTTGGCCTTCTAGTTAATACCTTCCTTCCTGGACAGGAAGAGAAGCCGCTTCTGAAACTAAAGTCACTTCTTTCTGTGCATGTGAGAGGCCTTGTCCGTGTTTAAGTGCGTTTAAAGAGGGTGTTTAAATCGGTGGTGAGAAGAGACTTTGTGCAGTGCACAGGTCGATACTGAAGCAGATTTAGATTAATTTGAGGGTCTTTATACAGGTTATTACTGAGACATTCCAACAACCCTTTAGGTCAATAATATATATGCTTGATTCAGTTTGTGAACTTGAAACTTTCTGCATCCAGTTCATTCGGTTGGGTTTGTATGTCTGAGTTCAGGACTTCTTTTGAAGGATCTAACACCAGGAGCAGCACATTTTTAAAGCAATGTAGCTGTGGAATGATAGGTTGTGCTGTGGATATAATGATGGCACATGCACACACAGTATATTAAGAGAGGGGTAATGAGTGTGGCGTAGGCAGCTGTACTCTGGGAAAGATACATCATCAGGTTTAATTAAAGTCATACTGCACATGTCCGCTGGCCTTCTCTAAACCTCATCACAGCCCTCTAATGTGATAATGGCTGTGCACTCAAACAGCTGCTACTGATAAACATTAGGGTGTAATCGTGTATGGAAAGGTGTAGCAGTGAAATATACCATCATTTTACTAGATTTGTTGCGTTTTCACTCACTAACTAGAAATTATACCGCTTGGTGTAAGTACTATGGTACATCCATAAAGTAATCGGATCAGTACCCTGGTTAATTACATGCATGGATTTTCAGCAGCCATTACTCCATTGTTCAGTGTCGCATGATCCATCAGAAATCATTCTAATATGCTGTTTTGATGCTTAAGAAGCATTTATTATTATTATTATTGTTGTTGTTGCTGTTGTTATTATTATTATTATTATTATTTATTTCAGGGTTCTTTGAATAGAAAGATTAAAAAGAACAGCATTTATTGTAAAATGTTCACTTTTTATAAATTTTATGCATTCTTGCTGAATAAAGGTATTCATTTCTTTAAAAACAGTTTTTACTGCAAATGAAAAAAAATGACTGCCACTAACAGTAATGTATATAATTTTTTATTAAATGTTTTTTTAATAGTTTTATTCTAATGTTAGGTACGTACAGTAAACATCAGTAGCATGAGATTTACAATAGCAAAAAAAAAACATCTTTCACGTATTCATAAAATACAGTAAATAAATATTTTACTGATTTGATTTGTGAAACTAAGACAAAAACTTTATTATTTAAGATATTATTCCGCAAAAAGCTGGCCAAAAGGAATGAAAATAAAGATAGAATTACAGAGAGCTAAATCATTGTCATTCATGTGTTTAGGATAATATTAAATACATGCCAGGTGCTTTGTTACATTATACTGACTTTACTTGTCTGTGATCATGATATTGAGGCCAAGGTCAACATCTGGACCCTCTTATGCTCTAAAACACACAATCCTCCAAACTAATCAGTCTCTGTCATTTCGATTATGTAATGCTGTGATTGTGTTGCCATCATGAGTATCTGAGCCTGATCTTCTGTTTAAATCTTTCCCTCTGAGCATCTGTTTTCTTTACTTCTCTGGTTGAGGTGGACGGAGCCAAAATGTTTCCCTTCCCTCCCTGGAGAGATCCTGATTTATTTAACAACTTTCTGGCACCTACATGCAAAAATCCTTAAATGGTCGCATTGTTGCAACTCCCTTCTGCTTTTAATGGACCCTGGTACTACAGTCATGTTTTATAGGGAGATGGGAAAACTTCTATTCATCTATTCACATCCACAAAGCAACATGATCATGGTTCGTGTCACTCTATGGGAGAAATAAGCCAAAGCCTGTTAATGAAGTGGATACAATACTGTAAAGTAAGATGATGATCACAGTCACCAGATCTTCATCTACATTCCTACAGTCATTTTTCTGCTCACACTGAAACCACAGTACTAATAACAGCCAATCAGAACAAGCTGTGTGTGCATCACAGCTCAGTGAATGGCTTTGTTGCTGTCACTGTAAACTCTCCTTGACGCTTGTCCTGCCTGGTTAAGACATAGTGTTTCTGAAAGCCCCAGGATCATCCTGATTGAGTCAGAAGCTGGTGTGATCCATTAATATCACTCAGGCCTTTTATTTCAGCATATCTGCTTGGCTTGGGACCACTGAGAGTTGATCTTTGACCTCTGGGGGTTTCATCTGTTATTGTCCATTAAAGAGCTTTTAAGTGCTGTTCCCATTTTGTAGAGAGTGAACCGGCCGGTTCTTCTGATGGAAAACCAATCAATATCTGTCACTATGTCAAATCAAATACAAACGCTCACAGATCCTGTCAAATGAAGCTTTAGGGAGCTTGATTGAAAATACATGTTCGTTAAAGTGATTAGCATTTACTGTCATGCTGATGCTTTCCATTAATAAGGTGTAAAATATATTTTTTCATTTTGTCAAATTAAGTTTATCTAACATATTTAATAGTTCACTGGAGAAGAGGAAAAAAAACGAACTTTTTGCTTTTAATGCTTTATAAAAAGTTATTGGATTTTGTAATGTGCCAATTTGTACACCGTTCCAAAGTACCAGAACTAGTATGAAAAACAAGTTCATCGTCTAACTTTCTAAACACTTTCATCATACCAAACACAGTGACCTGAGAGTGTTACATCAATGTAGATAGCGATATGATGTTTTGCTTTTCTCTGTAGTGGCTTGTTATATAATGCCACAGACGACAACCGCAGCATTTCACAGGCAGGAAGTGTATAAGATTGCTTTTATGCTTTACTCCTCTCCTTCTCTTCTCCCTCAGGGAGTCCTCTTTCTCTTCATGCCTTGCTTTCGCTTGATCTCTCCCCCTTTAGTCAGTATCTCATGGTCTTTTCATGTGTTTTCAGCTCTTCGGCTGTGAAGTGTTGTGTTGAATGTCCTTGTGGAAACTCTTTCAGTTATAACGATCTCTCTGGGTGGGGTTTCAGGGCTCGCAAAATTGCTAGCCCGACGTCCCGGGGCTATTGTGTTTTCCAGTCGGGCTACCAAAATGTTTAACCAACCTGCCCGACGGGCTATCTTGAACAGTGATATAAAATTCCTTCCTTGATTTGCGTTGTTCACTAGCTTGGAGGGGTAAAACGGATTGTAGTTGATCGTTTGCACGTGTTTCTAAGTCTTGCCGATTTAAACATTCAAGTGTTTTAAACCATTCACGCACATTCGAAGCTGCGCGCACAGAGAGCCGCGTTTCAGACAGTGCGCGTACACAGAATTGATTCCTCTTTCGTGTATCCTTACATCTGAATGAACACATACACACAAAATTATCTCAAAATAACTGTCTCGGCAAGTATTCTCTTAAACACAGTTGGTTATGTCTTAAGTGAACGTAAACAGTGGAGAAAGAAATCTCAAGTGCATCATTATATTGGATGCGTGCATTCGGTCTTAAAGGGGCAGCTGTTCCATAAGCGCCACCTGCTGTCAGAGAGTGACATTTGCGTCTCATTCACAAAACTAAAATCAAACCATTCTGTTTTAACTTCAAATTTCGAAATTATGCAATCTAATTGCAATCTAAATAGCATGTATTTAGCATCTTTTTTTGGATCGTGATTAAAATGCAGTGGTTGCCTCTGATTTTAAATGGAAAAAGCACAGCCAAAGCATTAGTTTCTTTATATGAAGAGATTTATTTTATATGTATTATTAAATTATTTGATTTAGAATTTGTTTTAAAATTTCACGTTAGTTTTATTATTTGACATATTTCAATTTCACAAAGAAATGTGCAGCATTTTGTTGGAGAAATAATAAAGGGAGACCTTTTCATTTATAATTTCTTAAATCTCATTTTGTTAAAAGGAAAAATTGTGACAAAATTGTAATGTGAAATCAGTATCGTGAATCGTATCGCATCGTGAGTTGAGTGAATCGTTACATCCCTATATTCTGCTAGTTTTTGCTGTGGTATCAAAGAACTATTCTGTTATTTAAATAATAAAGAACCATATATATTTTTTTGTTCATCTGCAAAATGACCCGATCTGTTGCTCAAAATCTGATATGATAATGCAATATGATCCGAGCCATGGGTTTTGTGATCCGTTGCACCCCTACTCTCTTGACTTGTTATTTGAAGAAAAAAAGCGATCACTGAAGTTTTTAATCATGCTGATTTGTCCGCAGTGAAGTTCAGCTGATGTTTTTTTTTATACTCGGGCTACTTAAATTAAGTTTGGGCTACCAAAATCTGAAGAATGTCTGCCCAAACGGCTACCAGCGATTTTGAAATTTTGCGAGCGCTGGGTTTTATCCCCCTCTACTCCCTGTAAGGCAACTAATGCTATGCTTTGTCAACACAATGCTCTTTTTCATACATATGTGGTTTAAAGGGAGCCATATCTTACACTATAATAGCATTTTATTATACCCTGACATCATTTATTAATGTTAAAGCATTAGAAAATTTTCTAATCAGTGTTTGAAACAATTGTGCCGCTTAACATTTTTGTGGAAACTGGTCATTTTTAATGAGTCTGTGATGAATAGGAAGTTCTAAAGAACAGCATTTATTTGAAATATAAATATTTTGCTGCTTTATACATGACTTTACTACTACTTTTGATCAATTTTATGTTAATTATTAAAAAAATTAAAATCTTAATCCCCAATCTTTTGAACAGTAATGCGTATATTTATGTATATCATGATTAAATATTAAAATTTTAATCTGACAGAACTAATAGAATTAGTATCATCTTCCTCTAATGTTTAGTAGTAATGCAACAATAATAATAATTAATATTAATAAAGATATTATTATCACATATTAGGCCTGGACCATAAAACAGTATCGATATTTATCGACGCTACAGCTTCTTCGAAAACGATATAAAAAATGTACGATATAGTGCTCGATATAGGCACGTGCTATGAGTGACGCAGACAGCACACACAAACATGAACACATGCTGAATTGAGTGCTGTGCCTGCCTGTGATGTGGAGATTGTGAATAAAAAAAAATTAATATTAGTCGAGTTTAAAATAAACATTTGCATGTGAATATTAGGAGTGCGTCAGGGAGCGTCATCAGTGGTGCACGAGATGCGGTGATAATGATGTAAGTGACGTTGTTGCATTTTAATGTTTTATTAGTCTAGCCCACGAGATGCGCCGCTGCTGTGTTATGCATTCTAAATATTAGAGAAATATAGAAGCTCAATTTGGAGAAGATCTTGATTAGGTGAAAACCAAAACCAAGCCATTCACACAGAAGGCATATTCAGCGCATTTTTAGACGGACAAATATGACTGCTGCACTCGCGTCTCACACGAGATGTAGCCATGCAAAGTTAAAACAGTTTTTCAAACTTTTAGAAAACACGTCGCAAATTTGTGGAGGTTTATTCCTTTTCACTGCATCTCTTATGTTTTTAAAGGCAATCTGTGTGATGGGCGATTCGGCTTTTTATATTAAGCAATGCATAAATACATGATGCTGTTTTGTTCATAATTGTTTATGCAATTTACGAAATTATATTTGATTTATATGATTATATTTATATTATACGTTAATTTAGACTTAATGCAGGTTTTTTTTTTTTATAGACATTTATTTCCTTGCGTTGACAATTTAAATGTGCTGCATTATTTTGCTCATTGCACCCTCCTGTGGCCTCAGGAGACAAGACCAAAGTTTCCTTAAGACCTATTTAATCTGCATATAAAACATTAGAAATGAGATATTTGTTTAAATTTTATTGTGTGTTTGACTGTTAAAAGAAAAAATATTTGTTGTTTGTCTCAATAAATTGGGTTAATTTAAAAGTACAGTGGTTAAATGTAAAAAAAAAATTCTATTGCTCTTTTTTTTTACAAAAAGTTATAAAAAAATGTCAATAATTATCAATACCAAACTATATGAAACATTATATCTTTGATAAATTTGTAAGCTATATCGCCCAACCCTATCACATATTGATATTGTTTCCTCATGGTTTCATTCTGACTAGGTATTGAGCTTAAAATATTTATTTATTGACAAACCTATTGAATGCTGAATAGACACTGATTTGTAAACCTGGTTGGAGATATACAGTATGAAGATTTCCGAACTTTTTTTGCATAAATTATTTTTATGCAAAGGATTTTAACATTGAGATTATATGTCTGCATGGTGATTAAATTGGACTGGAACAGTGTTAGACCACTGTTATGTTGTAACAGTGTGGAAGAATTCATGCCTCAAAAGCCTCTACTCTCATTGTCCATGTGCTGGTGGAACAGGATGTCATGTCTTCTTTGAGGCAGTATTCTTATTCATTGTAACTCGAACTGCAACAAACCCATTCAGAACAGAACTTCTCTCACCCCGAACCCCTCTAGAGCTCCCCACAGAGACAAACAACAGCCAGCAGCTCTCTCCCACTGACTCTCTTTGCGCTTTGAGGTTTCTCCACAAACCCACACTTTCTTAAAACATAATTGTGTAAGAAAACCGCTTTCTGGCAGCCTGGTTCCAGATGACATGTATTAGAATAGATTAAGCTGTGAGCTTGTTCGCAACACCTTCAGCAAAAGATTCATCAGCCGTGAAGAGCATTTACACTTTATTTGTCTTCCTAGAAAGATTTGCAGTTAGCTACGGAGGTCTGGTGTCATTTTATATCCTGATCTGGTTTGTTACAAAATAAATAAAAAAAATAGTATGTCAGGCCTGATTTCTTGGTTTTGTCATCTTCGGTTTATATTAGAGAAATATAGAAGCTCAATTTGGAGAAGATCTTGATTAGGTGAAAACCAAAACCAAGCCATTCACACAGAATGCATATTCAGCGCATTTTTAGACTTATGTCTTTGTGTGGATATGGTTGAGCATGGATCCATGCACCGTTATTGTTTTCCAGTGGCTGTGTGTGCATGCATGGAGCGTATTGTTATCTGAATACTATGGACAGTCATTATCAGCAAAAGGTTCATCAGCCGTGAAGAGCATTTACACTTTATTTGTCTTCCTAGAAAGATTTGCAGTTAGCTACGGAGGTCTGGTGTCATTTTATATCCTGATCTGGTTTGTTACAAAATAAAAAAAAAAATAGTATGTCAGGCCTGATTTCTTGGTTTTGTCATCTTCGGTTTATATTAGAGAAATATAGAAGCTCAATTTGGAGAAGATCTTGATTAGGTGAAAACCAAAACCAAGCCATTCACACAGAATGCATATTCAGCGCATTTTTAGACTTATGTCTTTGTGTGGATATGGTTGAGCATGGATCCATGCACCGTTATTGTTTTCCAGTGGCTGTGTGTGCATGCATGGAGCGTATTGTTATCTGAATACTATGGACAGTCATTAATCATAACCACTCCGTCTGTCAGGTTTTTTTGTAATATGTCATGTCACCTCTGTTTCTCTCGCTTTCCCTCAAACATCCTACAATCCCCAGAGGCCCCTGAATCTATCAAACTTGACAGATGGGTGTTTTATGGCGCCCGCAGATACATACGCTCGCACACACAAGCTTGCTGTAGGGTGCGTATACTAACAAATTGGTGGGACAGATTTGTTGCATATAAATGGCGTCAGTTTGCCGGTCCAGCTGATGCTAGTGGCTGTCTACATGCGACAGTATGTGTTTGAGTCTATCATAAAAGCAACAACTTTGGCATCACTACTCAGTATTTTCTCCATCATCAAATCTTTTTACCTTGTGTATGTATTGATGTTTATACTCGTTTTTTGTTTATGATTTGTTTTCTGGCTTCAGGCTTTAACCTTTATTTTTGCTTCTTTGGCAGTACCAGTCTTCCATTGTTCCATAATTTTAAAAGCACTTTGCATCACCAAACAACACATCGCTAATAGTGAAATCACCACTAATGACATTTATTCTCCTGCAGTTATTTCTGTCCATTCTAACAAAATCTGTTTAATCTGTTTTCAGGTTAATTCATTTTGTTTATAGACTGTTTTCTGTAACCTGACCTCTTTTAGTTAACTAATTTCAGGTTTACTGATTACTGAAACGAAGGCTTTTCCTTCTAGATTCAAGTCTGCAGTGATCTGGCTATAAAAGCAGAATTTAGCAGTGAGGATCAGATATAATTGGGTCATGTTTAGACAGGAAGTGGAACACAAAACCCCAGTGAAAACCTCTTAATTTAGCTGAAATTCACCAAAATTCACAACTCTGCCAGCTTGTGTTGATCTGAGTCTTGCTTTGGAAAGTCTAATCAGATTTAGTATTTATTCACTTAGTTCTTGAGAAACAGAACAATGGGTCACTATAGGATGATTTCTCTCTGTGTTCTAGAAATACATCTCCTCTCTCTCTCTTTCGGTTGCTTTTCTCCTTCACAACTCAAATATTCATCAGGGCTCAGAGAGCTCAAAACAGTGACGCTCAAGAGCATTATGGAGCTAAGGAGTAGAACAACAATGAGTTCATTGAGTTTTCCATTTTCCCAACTCTTATATCACCTCTACATCACTAACAAGGTTCTGGGATTTTTGTCTTGGAACACGTTTGAGCTTCCAGTTGCCATATTTTATTTACTCTGTGTATGTGCATTGATCAGTGTTTTAATGTGAATAAAAGTCTAAATTTGTCATCATTTTGGGGGGGGAGAACTACCCCTTTTAGCATTTTTCGGGCTTTGGGATGGGGCATAGTTTTTGCCTTTGTAAACATAAATATGTTACAATACAACATGCAACATAAATTACAAGCGTTATATAATGTAATGTTTTTTTACATTGTTAATAAGAAGTTATGTCAACAGTACATCATCTATGATCTAAGATACAAATGCTTTGGTCATGAATAATGAATTGGCTGTACGCTCATAAAAGTATACCAAGCAAAGCAAAAATATTATTCACACATTATGCCTTAATTCTGTTTTGTATTAAAGAATTGTGTGAATCACAGTGTGAATTTTATCTTTACACTGAATCTAAATTTATTAAAGCATAAAGCACCAGCTTCCTGTGGTGTGGAGTTACATCATCCTCATCACACATCATCTATATGAAGCATTACATAACCGTTAGTCTAGCTATGCAACCTCTCTGAGAGAGAACATGCACATATCTTGATCAGTGACATGCATTGATTGAGCTTCATGTTGTTTTCATTTTGAAAATTAAAGACCCTGCAAAATCATTTGTTTTGAGTGTGCTAGTATACTCCAGAAAGTTAACTAAACTTCACTTTTTTTTCCACACAACTGAAAGTTAGATCTAAAATGCATAAAAAATCTAATCCATTAGATTTCATGGCATCTGTACGCTTTTTGTGCACCATTCTGCCAGCGTGTTGTCTTTTTGCTGTGGGGCAAAAACTTTGTACCTGAGCAAATGTATTCCTGAAGTCTATGACAGAAACAAAAGTCAGAAAGAAAGAAGAGCAGCATTGTTTGGGTGGAGAGTATTTAATCAGAGATTACAGCTGGCAGTTTTTTTTCCCCAACAGAAAGCACAAGAACATGAGAACAAAGAAAGAATGATAGCAGGTGGTCCAATAAAACAATATGTCAGCATGTCGAAAGCATAAATCAGAGAGGGGGCGATGTACCCTCCACGCGCAGCCCTGCCCCCACACGCTGCTCTGAAGACCCCCGGGGAACCCACCTCATCTCATACACATCCTCCATCCACACCAAACCTTCTCTCGCCCTTCCAGTAATGCTCTATTTGTACACTCAGGCTCAAAAATCTATTTTTCATGCACATGCCAATGGTGAGTAAATTGAGACAATGCATTGGTTATATATTGGATATACAGGTCATGAAAGTAAAGCATTGTTGCATTATTTCCTTATTATTTCTAAAATATTTTGTCCCTTTGTCAAATGAAGCATTTAGAAGCTTTCCTCTTGTGAATCTGTGGCAAAAAGAACGTTATGTCACAGAACATCATATTTGATCATATTTTAGATCATCTATAAAGTATATACTGTATACACACACACACACACTACTGTTAAAAGTGTTGGGGTCAGTAAGATGTTTTTTTCAGCAAGGTCACAGTATATTGATCAAAAGTGACAATAAAAACATTTATGATGTTACAAAAGATTTCTATTTCAAATAAATACTGTTCTTTAAAATGTTGTGTGTAGGATTAGACTATAATATTTTTTTTTTCATTTAAACTTTGTTATCGTCGTTTATTTTATTGTATATACACTACAGTACATAGTATTGTACTATTATGGCAACTTTTGGCTATTACCTAGTAAATGTTGGACTTTTCTTTTGAAAAAAAGTAGAGCCCATTGAATGCGTGTTTGTGTTGTTTTTGCTGTGTAAATGAATATGGATTCTCTTTACCTGATTTCTGCTGTCCCTCTCAGGTTCACACAGTTTGTTCATGGTACAGTATTCCTTTGTTTCAAAGTGTCGCTGCAAGTTGGTTGCATATAGGAATGCTCCAGTCCGTCTTTTTTGCATCCGATATCGATTGCGATACCTGGGGTTCAGTATTGGTTCAAAGCACCAAGGGAAGATATATTGATGCGTAATGTATTTTACCTGAGCAACAGTTTATTGAGCTTTTTCTTTTAACTGTTTTAAATTTCAGTTACTGTGCACGTTAAAAACAATTTATAGTATTTTCTACTCCTGTGTTTGGTTCTAACAGATACCCGGTAACAAGTAACATGATTTAGAAACAACAATAAACTCTAGTAAGGTAAAGTCATTTTATGCAAACTCATAGACATTTATCTACAAATCAAGTATAATAATGGGTCCACTGAATGATCTTGGAGAGAGTTTTACTGAGCTGACTGTCGTAACTGAATGTGACCAGACAATGGAGAATAACTGACAGTCGCAGCGGACAAAAGAGTTTACGTAAACTTTAATGTAAAGCAGTGGTTCTCAAACTTTTTTGGGGGCCCCTTTAAACCTATAAAAAAATCTGGTGCCCCCTCCATCCCCATCCTACCTCAGACTACCAAATAATTTCCCTGAACATTATGAAAAATTAATGCTTTTTAATTTAATAAACCTACAGGGAGAAAACACCTGCATCACTTGAAACATTGAAAATAGCATAGAGAGAGTAACTGTTATTTATTAATTTTTTGTGGGTTTCTTGCTGTCCGCTAAGGCATAGGACACACACAGGCTTTTCTCCTCACCAACGACATTAAACACCGTGTCTACACCGGACGCGAGCGGCAAAGTAGAACCATTATAATCAGTGACACTGTCTACACTGGATGCGGCGAGATGCGACATGACAAAACCCCGACATTAAACTGATGCCTTGTTCTATTTATGACGTACTGACACAAAGTTAAAATGATTTGCAATGGTCGCTTTGTCGCGTCCAGTGTAGACTTGCGGTGTGACGCAACAACTGTAGTGTCCAGTATAGACACAGTGAGTGAAGCCGAGAGCAAGATATGCCTCGTCATATTTTCTGCATTTAGCTTTCAAATGACCAGCACCTGCCTGGGTCTGTGCGACGTCATCTATGGCTTTTCTCTTCCCTTTCACAAACCGATCCATCTCCCATTCTAAGTTACGTCCTTTGGCTGTTTACTGTTTTATTTCTTTTCTTTTTCTGCTGATGATCCGCGCCACCCCTGCAATACTCGTACGCCCAACAAACCTCCACCCCCCACCCCCTGCCGGGCGCGCCCCACACTTTGAGAACCACTGATGTAAAGACTTAAATATTCATCTGTACCTTACATTAAGCAATCATATGGATTCAGAAGACTTGGAATGTAGTGCACAAAAACTAAATTGTACTTTATTGTGCTTTTATGCCTTTTGTATTAATAGTAACACAGAATAATACGCACAATATCGGATTTAAATCGTCCCTGTCTGACTGATACCCAATCCGGCAAAGAATGGCAGTATTGGCGCTGATACCCATTATGAGTATCGAATCAACTCATCCCTAGTTGCATAGGTTGCGTAATGCTGCTTTTTACTTGAATGCTGGCTTGCAGTCCCAGCTCCTCCTTTACTCTTTTTTTTTGTTTTTTTGTTCTGCTTTTGTTTCAAATGATATTTTTGGATCTACTCAAGTGCAAGATATCTGATATTCCAACTTAAAATGGTTCACCCACAGGGGTGTTTGATCATGTATGGTATGTGTTTATGTACAAAAGAGCTAAGAAAAGAGGGGGAAGTCCGAACCCCTATGTATGACTTTCTACAGGAAACACAGAGCCCATGAGAGCGCATTTGGACCAAGTGCCTGTTTGAATACCAGAGATGATTGATTCAGAAGTGACACGATGAAGCCAGCGAGCATTCCTGTCCTTCTCTCTCTTCATGAATAGCAGATGATATTGGTATGAAGGCTTGGTGGATGAAAGCAGTTGTTCTCTCCTGCTTGTGTCCTAGATATTTCATGTCAGTACACATGTGTAGAGCAATACACCAACACACCAAGTGCACTTTTACTTTTTTGGGCACTTGTAGACTGTTTTATGCATATATTTTAAACTTTATTGTAAACTTTATTATTATTTAAAATTATTATAACTTTCTTTATTCTAATAAATTTCATCAAGGTCCTCAGATTTTCATCATGTTAATTTGTAATATCAGTTTCATTTTGGAACGTTGTGTATGGATCACTCCTAATTTTTTTTTAATAAATGCACCCATCTTGTGCATTATATTTATATTTAGATATTAGTATTCTAATTAGTTATACATTTATATATTTACTTTATATTTAATTCTTAAAATATGTATGTATATATATATATACAGTGGGTACGGAAAGTATTCAGACCCCCTTAAATTTTTCACTCTTTGTTATATTGCAGCCGTTTGCAATATCAACTTAGATTGTTGTGGCCAAATATTGAATAATTAAATTATGAAAAATAAATGAAAAAAATGTATTGAATCAAGTGTTGGAAGACAGCTAGAAATGTTGTTCCAGTTGTACTTGTTGAATTTTTCAAGTATGTGTGTGAATTATATAAAGAGACTTTTTGTGCTGTGTGAGAGGGTGAATTTGTCTTGGCATTCTTGCATGCCTCTGTTTTTTTCCTGAAGATATAGTGAGTTCACACACACATTGCCTTGGGCTTCCATTTCTATTTGCCAGCCGGCTAATCAGATTTCCCTTTATTAATCGTGCCAGATTTTTGCCCTCAATGTAATCCGTCTTTTCTCTTTTTGTCCCATGAGGAACCAGGACGGAACATTTTGTGTCCCCTGCTTTTCCCACTCTTGGTTTCAGATCGCTCTATTTTTTCTTCTTCCATCTATTCTTGTATTTTTCCAATGCTTCACTTTCTGGTCAAGCCTTCTGAGCATTTCCTATCTCCTACTCCTAATTTCCTGCTGGTCCTCTTTCCTATCTCAGTATCTCTCAGTGTTTCTCGGCATTGGTCAGGCCTGGTGTTCTGTGTAGTGATCAGTTGAGAGACCCGTCACAGATGATGTGCTGTGTACTGCAGAAGGTTGTGACCAGACACCCACAACCCTCACATCATGCTTTGGTGTGGGTGGTGTGGCATAGTGGCTAAAGCTCAGGATGTTCTCAGGACATGCTGTAGAGTAACAATTCTCAGTACCCAATAGACAATGATAGAGTTTCCTTCAGATTCAACAAGATGTGTCTTTATTCCACTTGCCTGCTGTTAACATGTCAATTTTAAATAACTTGCTCAGCAAGGTTCTCTTCAAGCTGATGTTCCACTGTGATATGTCCCATATAATGATTCTAAAAGAGCATTTATACCATGTCTTATTAACCAGGAACAACACAATAAAGTGGCAGGCAATATATGTCTTCACCAGCCATGATGTCAACAAGTGACAGGATTTTGCTGATTTTGTGCGTTTCTATTTTTATGAAATTAAGTCGACTTTTCAGTATTTCTGACTAACCAGACTAGAGTTTTTAGATCCGATTTGAGTGCTGGATATTCTGAAACAAGGCTGTGTAAGCGGACTAGTGAATGGATGTGTTTACCAATTTGGCATGATGACATTTAATGTCCCTATTGTTAGCAATGGCCTTTTTCAAGACAAGTAAAAGCTTGAAACATGTTAAGCTTTTACTTAACATTTTGGCACAGCACAATTCAGTCTTATGTAGTTTCTGTTGTCTGGTTGATATTTTACCCCTCAAAAGAAAAAAGAAAAAAATTATAATTAGAGCATCAGGGCACTTCAGCAAATTACAAATGGGGCCACAAGATTACTTAAAATTATCTAAAATAAAACCAGCATTAAAATAAGCTTTTTTTAAAAATCAAGAACCACAGCTTTGAAAATCCTGGATATATGAGGTAGTTAAAAGTGTGATTTCAAGAATATTCATTTAGCTAATAATGCCAATTTCTAAAAAAAAAATTCAGAGTAGAATCACAAGGGGTATTAATGATGTAATTTATATTGTGGAACAAATGTGAAAATATATAGAGTTTGTGTTAACCACGGTTCTTATTTCAGGTATTTAACTAAAAGCCCATTCAAAACAACAATTTACTTCATGATGATGGAATTAGAAGTGCTTAAATGGCGTTTAAAGTTTCCAGGTTTTGGCCTACAAAAACCTGGCCTTCCTTTTATCATGATGAATAATGTGGCGTTACTACCAATTTGAATGTTCTATGTGACTTCTGTGTTCTGTGTGTAATCGCAGTACTGTACAAACATCAAACAACTTCTAATTGGCTATGAAAATTTTGACTGGAAACGTGTCACATTGTGCCTAGTTAGAACATGGTTTTACAATAGTGCCCGATAAAGTGCCCCTTTTGGAAGTGCTGAGAATTTTCAGAAAATATAACTCAAAATATATATTATTAATAATTGGAATACAGCAGAAGGACATTTTATACCTGCAGAATCCATGCACGTGACTTAATGTGTGTTTGCTCTCATGGTTATGGACAGTGGCTGTTGTTCATATGTGGTCAGGTCTGATCAATACTGTTTGCTCCTCGGGGAACCATCACACAATCAGATCACACTTCTGTTGTCTCAGCACCAATAGCTGATGTGTAGTATAGTGACAGAAGAGACACCATGTGATTTCAGATGTCAATATTTCTGTGGGATCTAAGGAATAAACATTATTTTGTGTAGATAATAAGATGTGTGTGTGTGTGTGTGGTTTGCTTTAATTAGTTATAATTCTCCTGGGCCAATGTTGAAATATTCCAGTACAAGGCTGCGTTCAAGTGACGACATGAAATGGTAGTGGAGTCAGCGTTTTCATACAGGTAATAAATGCACTTCCTCATTCAAGCATTTTCTGATGCTTATTCACTGGAGCCGAGTGAGACGCAGTGAATAGCTCAGCCGCTGGGCTGCTTTAGATGAGCTTGATCTGCCTCTTATCTGTAGCTACAGCCCTACTGGATGAGGATTAACTATTTAGCCATGAGGCTATTGCTTTAAATCACTTACACAACACACACACACACTTAGCCCATAAGATATTTACTGTTGTTGACACAACTGTTAAAGGCTTTTTTGTAAAAGACAATCGCCTTAGCCATTGTAAACAATCTTGAATTCTGCATGAACCCATAGTTCACGTCCATAAAACACACACACACACACACACACACATAAGAAATAAATATTAAAAATCATCTTTTTAAAATCTTAATCTTTTTTTAAAGTCTTGTGTGTGTGTGTGTGTGTGTGTTTTAACATTAGAGCATCAGGGCATTTCAGCAAACTACAAATGGGGCCACAAGATTACTTAAAATGATCTAAAATAAAACCAGCATTAAAATAAGCTTTAAAAGAAGAACCAGGGTCCACAGCTTTGAAAATCCTGGATATATGAGGTAGTTAAAAGTGTGATTTCAAGAATATTCATTTTGCTAGTAATGCCAAGTTCTAAAATATTTTTTTCAGAGTAGAAATTAAAATCCTTAGCCAGTAAATTATAAACCTCTGGAAAAGTAATTTAATTTTAAGAAGAATGGGATCCCTGAAGAACTTTCAGCTTATTTTTAAACACTTTGTCATTGCTAAAGATGTTCCAAAGGGAAACCAAATGAGAATCCTAGAGAGATGAGTAATAATATTGATATTTTGGTTTTAAAATAGTCTACTGACAATGGGAAGGGTGATTTGGGGGTTAAATATGACAGATTTTTCATGGCAGTTTTTTGTGAGATTCACCATGTTGAGCTGATTGGCAGTTAAAGATGCCCAAAACATGATGAGAGAGAAACAGATAACAACAGAGAGCGAGAGATACGGAAAGGGGTTAAATATGACAGATTTTTCATGGCAGTTTTTTGTGAGATTCACCATGTTGAGCTGATTGGCAGTTAAAGATGCCCAAAACATGATGAGAGAGAAACAGATAACAACAGAGAGCGAGAGATACGGAAAGGTTGCATCCCTCATTCATGACCCAGACATCATTATCAAGTCCCCCAATGGAAATAGCTGACACAGGAGATATCCCCTTCTTCACCGCACAAATCAGTGTAACTCCGAAAGGGAGTTTGACAGAAATGTCAGAGGAACATTTTCCCTCACCTTTAAATGTCACTTCCTTCTCATTCCTGCAGACGCACTCACACAGACATTCAGCTGTAGATTTTAGGTTTTCGAAAGAAAGCTTTTGAACTCACTTTGATTTTTGTTGTTTTAACTTTGCTCTGTTAAGGTAGGTGGTGTGTTATAATGGGAAAAGTTTGTGTGTGATTAGATTTGATATGGTGAAGGCTGTTCTCTTCAGATATAAAGGCTGTCTGTAATGAATCCAGGATTCCAGTCTAGGTGTCGCCTGTACATTGCGTCAGATGTCACAACAGTGTACGTCATCCTGCGATATCCAGGGTTTGTTTTCAGTACAGGCGCCTCGGCTCGTCCACATATAATTTATTTGAAACCATGGGATTTACGTGTCTCTGTCTGAATGTTGTCTGAGAGGTCATCAAGTTTTTCAGTGAAATTAATGCAATGAAGAGATCGTTATTGTTTTTCATTGAGATTACATTTTGAATTTACTTGGCTACAATGGTTGTTACACCAATGCCATATCAGAACAAAATTTTCTTCATGTATATACTGCATTTATTTAATGGCAAATGTAAATATAAACATATAAATAAATCTAAATTATTTGTATTACATAAACATGTAAAAAAATATATAATTTAGTCCTGTGATGGCATAACTATTACTCATGTAAAAAAGTTGAAAACAATAGTTGTGCTTCCTAATATTTTTGTGAAAACCATGACACATTTTTTTCAGGATTCTTTGAATAGAAAGTTTAAAAGAATAGTGTTAATTTAAAAAAATGAAATACAATATTTTGTAACATTTGTATTTTTTGGTTAATTTAATGCATCCTATATATATATATATATATATATATATATATATATATATGTGTGTGTGTGTGTGTGTGTGTGTGCAGTATACACTGCCAATAGTTTTGAACAGAATTGACAAAATAAAAGTATTAATTTCTATCATCCCCCCCCAAAAAAAATTATAGTGACTCCAAGCTTTTGAATGGTATAGTGTATAATGTTACAAAAGCTTTTTATTTCAGATACATGCTGATCTTTGGATCTTTCTGTTCATCAAAGAATCCAGAAAAAAAATTACTCAACTGTTTTAAATATTGGTAATAATAATAAATGTTTCTTGAACAGCAAATCAGCATATTAGAGTGATTGCTGAAGGATCATGTGACACTGAAGACTGGAGTAATTATGCTGAAAATTCAGCTTTGATCAGAGGAATAAATTACATTTTTAAATATATTCAAATAGAAAGCAGTTATTTTAAATAGTAAAAATATTTCAAAATATTACTGCTCTTGCTGTGTTTTGGATCAAATAATGGCAGGCTTGGTAAGGAGAAGAGAATTCTTTAAAAAAAATTAAAAATCTTACTATTCAAACTTTTGACTGGTAGTGTATGTCAAAATTAAGATACTGTATATAATATATGTTTAGGATATAGATTAAGATCAAGATGTATATTTATTTTATTTATTTATTTGTTTTGGCTATGTACATTTGGACATGTGGTTCTCTGTGTATGAGTATATTCCTCTAAATGCTCTTTTTGCTCCCAGAAAATCTGATCCAAATGGGTCAATACCTAAATAAACAGTCTAGAGGTGCCACAAGACAATCTGTTTAATCAGTAGACTGTAAGCTCTCAGATCTGCTACTGCACCACAGAGAACCAAAAGCTGAGTCAGTGCACCTTATTATTGCATCATATCAACTAGATCTGGTTATCAAAGACCTGGTAGCGGGGGAAACATATGATAATCTACTAGTTATCTTTGGCATGTGTCTACAAGCAGATCTTAGAGCAGTTGGTGGGTCCTGACAGTATGACCACATGCAGGTGAGAGGTGATTGGCAGTTTTTTGAGTTCAAGACGCTTGTTTGGTACGACTACTGAATCCCAGCTGTGGGACCCTGCTGGGAAATGTTCCATGTGTGTGTGGAAATTTCTGAGGCAGAGAGAATAACAGAAAGGGCAGCATAACAGGCTTTTGTAAAGGTCTGTTTTTGAATAATGAATCATAAATCAGCTCACATTAACTTTTGTGGTTTCTTTATACAGCTTTAAGGCCATGTTGTGAGCTATGTAAATATGTTTCAGTGATGGGTTTATCTGCGTTTTTAGTGTTAATATGTGTAGCAGTGGTGCTATAACAGTAGAGACGGGTTTTAGGAATTTTTGTAGTCTGACTAGAATTAAGCTCTTTTAAAGCATCAGCTCAGAGGCGTCAGAGAGACTGTTTTAGCTATCAAAGTGTTAGCGTTAGCATGTTAAAACCCTCTGTGAGAAGTTGCATCACTAAATTCATTCCTGTTAAAGCACCACCACTACAGATATCAAAGCAGAACGTTTATAACAAATCCACTGACTTCAACAGTGAATATCAAGAACTATTACTGTAGGTTTTCACATTGTCTACTGTGAACTACAGTAGAGTCTTTTTATAATAAGTTCAGTAAACCTGCGTTTTATATAACTTCTGGTATAAATAGTGTGCTATTAGTCTAATTATTGAATATCAGTCATTCTATTGTAGGGCTGTGATCATATATCGTGATCGTATAATGCTTTTAATATGTTTTTGATGGACCCATAACCAGTCAACTATACAGGGTTTGAGTTTTCTTCCTGTGATAACCTGAGCTTTGAGTGACTGTTATGCTAAGAATGTCAGATTTGCACATCAACATAATTTCCAGATCATTCCTTCATTCTAACTGTGTGAGCTCATTGTCATAGACTTCTGTCATTCCTGTGGAACTCCACGACACAGTCCAGGTCATCACAGCACACATTCCTTTCACACAACTGCTTATCTATTCTTTTATTTTGAATGTTGATGTACTCCGCTTGAAATTGAAGCTGAAACTTTATCATCCCTACAGATGTTTTTTTTAATAGTTAATTTCACCTATAGCTTTAAGAAGTAATTTAGTTTCCTGTATTTTACTGCAAAAACCCTGCTTCTTACTTTATAACACATTGTATACATTATGGAATAAAACACTTGTTTTCAAGTAGTCTGTAACAGTGGTTCTCAACCTGGGGGCTGGAGCAAACTTTGAAGGGGCCTGCAGAATGACTTTAAATTACTAAATTGTTGTTGATTTATTCAAATAATCAAACTCTAAATTAAAATGCTAAGAAAATCCCTCAATAAGTAGTTTTTATTGAAGAATGTATATCAATATTATTTTTAATAATAAAAAAGTTCGGGAAAAAAAGCAACTTTGTCATATTACAATAGAAGTACTGGAAATATGACCTTTGAATATTATGTTGGACAACCTTTAAATCAAAAAGATTGAGAACCAATGGTATAAACACATACACACACACAAACTGTCATTCACCTTTCACCCTTCAACTTCCCATTACCAGTCCAACAAAGACTGGAGTCATTTTCAATCCTGTGCCTCATTATTCTGGTCAGAGGTCACCTTTGCTTGACCTCAGGGATCATTTTGTGACCTTTTTCAGGGGTTAACTGCTTTAGAATGGGTGAGATTGAAGTTAAATGGGTTCTTAACTTCCAAAAAAAGAAAAAAAAAGAAATGTATTGTTTGTATTTTATTGTCAGCATTTATTGTGTTTTTAAGCTGGATGCCCTGAATTATCATTGTAGTTCTTTGTTAGATAAAATAAGATTAGCACTTTATTTTACAGTATGTGCACTTATGTGATATAAGAGAACTACATGGGTTAAAGGGATATAGTTCACCCAAAAATGAAAATACTGTCATCATTCACTCACTCTCAAATTGTTCCAAACCTTTATGAGTTTCTTTCTTATGTTGAGCTCAAAAGAAGATATTTTGTTTTGGTAACAGCTGGCCGTTGACTTCCATATGGAAAAAATACTATGGAAGTCAATGGCTACCGTCAATTGTTTGGTTACCAACTTCAAAATATCTTCTTTTGTGTTCATCAGAAGAAAGAAACTCATACATAGCTTTATTTTGTATTTTAATTTATTCACTAAAATTAGTTTGAGGTGAAACAATAATTGTTGGACCCCCTAGCTCTAATGAAAAGTTGTACTAGGTAATTATAATTCTCTTAGCTGTGTTTAAGCCTGGATTCCCCCCCCCCCCCCCCCCCCCCCCCCCCCCCCCCCCCCTCCCCCCTCCAC
>NW_015505382.1:1080784-1109733 GCF_001515645.1 Sinocyclocheilus grahami
CTCGCCAGGGTTCTTTCGGTGTCCCTTTTCGCAGTTCTGTCTTACACAATAGACGTCACAACAACTAAGAAACATGTCTGTATATGTGTAGCACTCCTGTATGAAGATAGAGCAACTTGAGCTGAAAAGTGGAGCATGTGCTGCTGTAGTCTTTAAACCAAGTGTTGCATACACAGAGATTGAAAGTAAGTAGCTGGTAATCACACATATTCACACAGAGTTAGTGTCACCCACTGCACACCCACTGTGTGGACACAGGCACAATGTGTTTTTCATTCTTTAGTCCTCTAATTTTCTGTCCCTTCTTTCTTTCTCTTTTTCTCTGCACATCAGTCTGTATCATTTGAAGCATCTGTGAGCCTCCATACAAACCCCAACCTGCAGCTTCATATATTCCAGTCCCCTGCAGACTGGTTGCGCACTCGTGTCTGTTATTACTGAGGAAGTGCAGGACAGATCGGGCACAGGGGGTCGTTCTCATAAACTCTTTCTAAATCACTGCTGTCTTTCTCATGAGGGAATCAATCTGCCTAAATGTTGCATCTTATGATGTGTAAGTGTGTGAGAGAAAGATAATGTAGGTCCTGTGTGAAAGCGTTTCCTTTTGCAACAGGAAGTTTGGACTCAAATGTTCATTTTGCTATATTTTTTATTGAAAAATCTGCAGTTCACTTGTATCATGTATGGATATATAAAGCAGATGTATTTTTACCATCACAGGAATAAAATACATTTTAAAATATATTCATATAGAAAACAGTTGTTTTATATAAATAGTATAAATAGTAATAGTATTTCATAATATTACTATTTGTACTGTATTTTTGATCAAGTAAATACAGCCTCAGTGAACATAAATTTTTCAAACATTAAATAAACTTTCCACATAAAAAAAGTTAACTTGATCGCAAACCTTCCATCCATCCATCCATCCATATTCTCCTGGGACCCAGAAGAAAAAAAGTTTTTTGTGAATTTTGTATTTTTCATGTCACCATCAAACTTTCACCATCAAACGTTGTATACAGATGATTCTCAACTGTTATGAAAGATGTAACAGAATGATTTGATTTACCATTTTGCTAATTGCAATATGTGTAAAACGGCCATAAGAGGGTTTTTCCATTATATACAATGTATCTATACACTGTATCTAATTTACATATTAATATGAATAAAGAAGTGTAATAATGGAATTAATAATTGGCAAAATTTTCATAATAGTATCTAATATTTCATAGGGATATTTAAATATAATTTCTTTCCCTATTCATTTGTTGTGTCTCCCAAAATGTGTAATAAACATGATTTAAGGCCTGGTATCCTCTACAGTGGACATTAGGGATCCTCATTTTAACCGTTAACCGACCTTAAGAATTTTGACCGATTAATACAATCAGTTAAACGGTTTAAAAAGTCATTTATTTATTTTTTCAGTAATTTATCAAAATATTTAAAAAGGTTTGCTGCATGGTTAAAATACGCTACGCGTATAAAAATAATTGTTTTTTAGAGAGAAAAAAAACAAGTCGCGTCTAAGTCGCATTTTATTATTTCATTCAGAAATAGGCATAATGCCAACGCGAAATGTTTACAAACATTATAATAAACACTGTAAACATAGCTAGGCTATTTTAGTTCCCCTCACTCCACAACAAATCCTTTCAATTTAACAGTATTTAGAAAAGAACACGAATGAAAAATCTAAGAAGCTATAGCTATATAAACGACAAGCCAAAACAAATTAATTTAGGCTAAAACGAAACTGAAACCAAAGTTGGGTCTCTCATTCCACACAAAATCAAATGTTTCCGTATTCGCGATGTATTTGAATGGCAAATTATTATTTATTATGTAGCCTAGGCTTCACTTGCGTTCCAATATCCACGTAAAACAAAATGTTTTGCATAACATCACAGCGGTACGGTGATAACTCTTAACGGCACAGGTTTTACTAGTGTGATTTTTAGTGTTTTTTTCCATATGTTTGACTGACTGTATTTTATTATGATAATGAACAGGCTACATTGTCAAGGTAGCAAAGCTTAACTGTGTGAGAGCATGCGGCGCTGGCGCAATCAATCACTTGAGTTTTTTCCTTCTAACAGTGGAAGCAACTACTCCTTTTAGTCATAAAGATAATCGGAATTGTAAAAGGTTTGCCTTTATTTTAGCTATATAAACGACAAGCCAAAACAAATTAATTTAGGCTAAAACGAAACTGAAACCAAAGTTGGGTCTCTCATTCCACACAAAATCAAATGTTTCCGTATTCGCGATGTATTTGAATGGCAAATTATTATTTATTATGTAGCCTAGGCTTCACTTGCGTTCCAATATCCACGTAAAACAAAATGTTTTGCATAACATCACAGCGGTACGGTGATAACTCTTAACGGCACAGGTTTTACTAGTGTGATTTTTAGTGTTTTTTTCCATATGTTTGACTGACTGTATTTTATTATGATAATGAACAGGCTACATTGTCAAGGTAGCAAAGCTTAACTGTGTGAGAGCATGCGGCGCTGGCGCAATCAATCACTTGAGTTTTTTCCTTCTAACAGTGGAAGCAACTACTCCTTTTAGTCATAAAGATAATCGGAATTGTAAAAGGTTTGCCTTTATTTATGTACACACATTCACAATAAAAAACAAATCTTAGTGCTTTTGTAAAATAAGCCTAAAGAAAAATAGGATGCCGCTTTCTGCCGTCTGTTTCCTTTCGCGCAGCACAAAAATGAACCGAAACTCTGCATACTTGGCACAGACACTTATCCTTTCTAATTTAATTCAATTCTAATTTAAAATAATCTTGTCGGTTAACGGTTAATAATTGGTTAACGAGCGTTGGTTGTCAGTTAGGAAGAATAACCGAAATGAACATCCCTAGTGGACATGAATGAAATTGATGTCCTGCTTCATAACAAAAAGTCATATTTTAAAAAAAAAATCATTATTTGTGAATAATAAATAACTATTGTGAGAAAATTTAGTTCAGATGTTGTGAACTGTACATATAATTTGCTAACATTAGATTATGTATGTGGACCATCCAGCTTTCTAGATATTTTTATCTGCATCTGGCATTGAAAAAAAAGTCAATTGATAACTAGACTGCACATTTTCTGATATCTCTGTACTTTACTTCATGATATCACTAGCAGCCGTGTCTAAAATCTCTCCTCAGTGTAATCATTCAACACCCTGACTAAAGGGTGTTTATATGAGAGAGACAGATAAACACGCAGGATATAACTATGTTATATGTGTGCTGTACGCCTCAGGATGCTTCTCTCTCCTCAGCACTGCTGTAATGATGTTAGCGCTGTGTGCGGCTCCGTGGAAAAGCTCATTATGTGAATGTATGGCTTGTGTTTCAGGCTTGATATTGATTGTGTTTATATGAGCTTTCACATGCTAATGGATGTGTTTGCCCACTGTGATCACAGATAATGCTCACTCTCTGTCTGTATCACTGTACCTGCGGCTCTGCTCCAAATCCTAGTAAACTCCCTAACTAGGCTCCCTACATTTATGGCATGCTCCTAATGTGAAGGCATTTCCAAAAGGTTAGCAACAGTATTATACTGCCTTTGAAGATAACTCATTATGACCAAATTTTAAGGCAGCAATCCCAGAATGCTTTGCTAAAGGCTAGTGGAAAAATTTCATTTTATATTTTATTCCACTATCAATACAAATTACTGTTACTCCCAATAGTTTTGTGTGCTGTGTATTATTGTGTGGGGTGCAAAAATTATTTTAATAATTTACTATAGCAACTCCTGTGATTTAACCTTTGTCAGCATGAACACATCTTTACAGGGACCTCCTTATAGGTTTTGGAACAGAGCCTTTATTTCTCTGTCTGTCAGTCCCTCGGTGGCAGACAGTTCCTGTGCCTGTTCTTTGGTGTGAGACTGAATTATTAACTTCTGAAAAATCTCTGAACTCTGCTTCCTGCCTCCATCTGTCTGGAAGTAGGTCACAGCACACACACCTGTCACTTCAGTGTCCACTCTTACACGCACTTGAGTCACCCCACAGTCGAGGTACACTGCTCACACTCATGTCAGAACCAGCACACACCCCCTGAGACCATCTGATAGATGCCCCACATGACATGACATGAACCCCCCTGCTGTGTACGATGTTCAACTGATCTGAGATCAGCTGTAAGCTCACATATGCTCCTTGTATACGTACTGTAGCAGTAACCGCACAGAAACTCATCTGCTCTGTCTCTCCATTCATACCTCTGTTCCTCTGGCAGGATGTTTACCTCTGCCTGTCTCTATGGTATTCAGAAAGGGCAAACTGCTTGATCTCAAGGGTTATTGGATTTCCTCAGAGAGAAAGAGAATGTGAGAGAGTTTTCTCCTTTCATTACTCTAGCCATATGTATCAAAGAGCTGTAGTTAGACACTCTGACTGCATGAGAGTCAGTTGTGGGCTATTAAACTATATAAAAAAATATACCAATATTAAATGAAAAACTGAAAGTTGAAGTACTAAAATGACTAAAAGTATAACTGTAATAAAATAAAAATAAGCTAAATAGAAATATTAAAAACAAAACTAATAACATTTTTAAAAGCACAGCAAAATAATTCAACTTAAAATAAAATTAACAAAAACGGAAAATATAAAAATAAAACGCAAGTTGATCTAAAGCTATAGTTGTATGATTTGTGCATGGATTCTGTCACGTATGCATACTGTGAACACATTCATCATAGTGTCATGAATATGCTGTGTACTGTATGTACAATAATAAACGGTAGTACTCCAATATGAAAATACAATATTTTATTGGTTTATTTTTGTAGGTTAGTAAAATATTTATACATTGTACTTTAATTATATCGGTAACACTTTACAATGTGTCATTTGTTAACATTAGTTAATGTATACCGTGAACAAACAATGAACAGTACATTTATTACACTATTTATTAATCTCTGTTAATGTTAGTTAATAATAATACAGTTGTTCATTGTATGCTCATGTTAGTTCACAGTGCATTAACTAATGTTAACAAACACAACTTTTGGTTTTAATAATGCATTAGTAAATGCTGAAATTAACATTAACAAAGATTAACAAATGCTGTAGAAGTATTGTTCCTTAGTTCATGTTAACTAATGTAGTTAACTAATGTTAACTAATGAACCTTATTATAAAGTGTTACCATTATATCATACTAAAATAACTTCTTAAATATAACTTCTTAAAAATGTTTCTTTTTTTACATTTTATTATTTCTTTAGATTTTACACTGAAATATGACCCAGGTATTTCTTCGTGAGATTCACCCAGAATCCCCTTGTAGAATATTAGGAATCTTAATCATTGCTTTGGAATATCAAACGATACAATATCGTCCACGTGATGCTCAAATGAGATAAAACTTGGACAATCTGCTGAGTTCAGCGAAAACACACTGACACACACAGATGCTACAGTGACATTTCAAAGACTGCTTTTGTGTGAAGCCTTTAGATGAGAAGAGTGTGTATTTTGTGTTGTCGTTGTTATTAAGGTCATTGTTAGCCTGTAAAATGATTGCTGCATATCTAATGATGCTTGCATCAGAGCTGTTATTACATTTCAGTTTTCCTCTAGCAGTACATCAGAGTGCGGCTGCTCTGAATATTGATTCAGTTAAAGCGGTTATAGTAGCGCAAACACAGTCACCCTGGCAACCCCGGCATCATCTACGGATCTGTCAAGGTGCTCTAATACATCTCCTGTCCCTCAGGTGCTGCATGCACACACACACACACACACACACACACACACACACATGTGCAGGTAATGTATGATAACCGTGGAGCTGCTTTTGTTCTTAAAACCATCATTAGGGTGGGTTTGATGTGGGACGGGCTCTGCACTCCGCACATGAAAGCGGGGTCTGCTAATGCACTCAAAGCCCCCCTCGATCCCTCAGGACACACCCACACCCACCCAACCCTCAGCCCTTCACATGAAAGGCCGGAGCCCCGATCCTGTTTTCTGTCCTTGATTCCTCCTCCCCCCTCCATCCATTCAGCATCTTTGTGATTCACAGACACAGTGTTTCAGCGTCTGTGCTGCAGCAGATCCATGTCAAAATGACTTTTGTGTTACATCTTGAAATTCTACATTCTGCCATGGGGCAGTGATGGTAATATTGTGGTATTTTGATGTACACCACAGTAATGAATAACCACCACATTCATGTATGGTATTTACTCTGTATTCTAAGCTACTTTTAAAAAATACTGTGGGATTACGTCCTTTGTAGTTTCCAAAAATATCCCAAATGGTAATACTGTGGTGATTGTTGGCTTATACAGCATCCAGTACGTCTCCACACACACACACACACACACACACACCTCTCACCCCTTTACCAGCCCCCTCCAACCCTCCCATCATCACCATTACACACATCTGTGCAGTTCTGCTCATCATGTTTTCAGATCTCTATGTTCATTTGTATTCCAGTGGCATAAGGGTAGCACCCATCCAAAATCATCCCACAAATATTAAAGCAGAAGCTGCTTAATTAAAAGCATTTTTATTGGGGATTGAAATGTGGAAAATCACCTAGATTTTAGGTTAATGTTAAGGAATATTTTAAAATATGTTTAAAATATTAGGATGTTAAATTGTTTAAAAATTATGAAGACACACACATAAATATGCATTTTTGGGAACAGGTTTTTTTTTATTTTTAAATGAGCCTTTAATTTAGGGCTGTCCAAACTCGGTCCTGAAGGGCCGGTGTCCTGCAGAGTTTAGCTCCAACCCTAATTAAACACACCTGAACCAGCTAATCAAGCTCTTTACTAGGCATAGAAACTTCCAGTCAGGTGTGTTGAGGCAAGTTGGAACTAAACTCTGTAGGACACCGGCCCTCCAGGACTGAGTTTGGACAGCCCTGCTTTAATTGATCAGAAGTGACAGTAAAGACATTTAAATAAATGTTTTTTTTACATTTTCTATTCATCAAAGTGTCCTGAAAAAAAGATAATGGTTTTGACAAAAATATTAAGCAGAATAGTTGTTTTAAGCATTGATGATAAGTGAATGATGAGAAATGTTTCTTGAGCAGCAAATTGGCGTTTTAGAACAATTTCTGAAGGAACATGTGACATAAAATTCAGATTTACCATCACAGGAATAAATTACATTTTCAAATATATTAAAAGAGAAAACAGGGATTTAAATTATAATAATATTTCACAATATTACAACTTTTACTGTATTTTTGATCAAATAAATGCAACTTTTTTAATTAAATACCCTTTAAACACTGTTTAAATGTCACCAAATCCATCAACTGTTGATGTCTTGTAGTTACTACTGTATCTGTAGTTTCCACATTGATTTGGTCTATGGTACACCATGATGTGTCTGCCTAAACCCAGACATATCCTATAATGTGTAATGCCTGTGAGACCATCTACATTTTAAAACATGCCCAGATGACGTCTTCACACGTTATAAAGTCCATATAATTTCCTCGCCCCACTTTCCCCAAAACTGGAGCTCTTTTTGTAATCAGACATTATTATCTCATAAAGTTGAGTTCTGTGATTATGAAGTCAGTATAAGCAGTATGTTTGGGATTACTGTGAAGTAGCATCTGAAAATGGACTTATGTGGTTTAGACATAAGACCGGGCCGCCCTTTTTGTGTTTTTGTGTGTGTGGCTCTGGTCGAAATGCCTCATTCAGATGTAGTCATTACGTCCATGAATAACTAGTGAGGCAAGGTTGTGGACTGAGGTTATGATTGTGCTTTTAGTGTAAGTTCATCCGTTGTCACTCATTTTAATAGTAGTTTAGGTCACCAAACACCATTGTGAGCTTTGCTTCATCCACTGCTAAACTTCCACCTGAAGATATCTCAAGGCTTTCAGGGACAAGCCCTCATCAATCCATCAATTCATAAATTCTCCTAACCACTTGTCCTAAATAGGGCTGTGGGAAGCCTTTCACCTTCAACCAGTGTAACGGAAAACTACATAGAGCAGGATGTTGCCTCAAACATGAGAAGAAAAGAAAAACGTCTGTGAGATGAAAACCGTTCCCCTCCCTCGTGCATTGTTGTCGTAAGCCAGTCTCTGACAGAGAAGAAAGAGAAAAGCAGGAGAATAGAGTGTCTGCCCTCATCTAAACTCCCTCTTTCAGCCTTTAGCTTCACCTGTTTAATGAGCATCACTGTCACTCATTTCTGAAGAGATGAAAGGGAGAGCCCTTCTAAAGCACTTACCATCCCCTTTATATGCTAAAGTCAACTCGGTTGATTGATTTATTTATTTATTTTGCTCTACTTTCCTAGAGAAGACCTATTTTAGTTTTTTGTAGGGTGCACCAGAAGCAGTCCTGACTCACTTGATGCCATATGCAAGATAAGGCAATAAGACATGAGGAAAATAGTTTGTAGTTCTATGTATACGTGTAATGCATTTTTTTTTAGTGAGCAAGGACATCTGGGTTACAGTATATATATATATATATATATATATATATATATATATATGTATGTATGTGCAGCTAACCAATCAAAGCACATTTTGTATTTCGGAATTTCGGATTTCATTAAATCAGGAACTAAACAGGGTGTTGGAGACAGACTGGGAAGAGAGATGCCACAATAATGTAAAATATGTGCAAAATAATGTGCTTTTGGTATAAACATGTATGAAAAGTGCTTTTGGTATAAACATTGTCACGGGACGAGCACACGACAGACACAAGGGGGTGTGGCGTCAGGCCTCGGAGAGGCTTTTATTCACAAATAAAAATCAAATAATATTGTCTCCAGGGAAAAGGGGCTTCTAGTGTCCAAAATAAACAGAGAATCTGGTGTCCTCGTCGTGCTGCGGGCTTCGTGCAGGGAAGGGCAGTGATCAGGAAGGAGGGGTCCAGGTAAGGGGCGGAGTCCAGCGGCTGCACGCGCTCCCCTCTCCCGTCCGCGACACGAGGGGCGGCGGCTTTGTCCAGCGGCTGCATCCTTCTCGCCTTGGCCCCGGCATGGGGAGGGGCTAGACGGACCGGCATCCTGGCCCGACGGCCGTGCAACAGGGGCGGTATATATATATATGTAGGTATGTGCAGCTAACCAATCAAAGCACATTTTGTATTTCGGAAGGAGGGGTTTCATTAAAACAGGAACTAAACAGGGTGTTGGAGACAGACTGGGAAGAGAGATGCCACAATAATGTAAAATATGTGCAAAATAATGTGCTTTTGGTATAAACATTGTCACGGGACGAGCACACGACAGACACAAGGGGGTGTGGCGTCAGGCCTCGGAGAGGCTTTTATTCACAAATAAAAATCAAATAATATTGTCTCCAGGGAAAAGGGGCTTCTAGTGTCCAAAATAAACAGAGAATCTGGTGTCCTCGTCGTGCTGCGGGCTTCGTGCAGGGAAGGGCAGTGATCAGGAAGGAGGGGTCCAGGTAAGGGGCGGAGTCCAAGAAGGAATACATAAAAATTCTAATGAATTTTCTAAGAGTTACTTTATTAACAGAACCTTGGCCTGATAGTGTACACATTGAGCTGTGCTGCTTATTTGGGAAATTCAAGTTTAAATCTGGCATTTAAATTCCTGTTACTGCTCTCAATAAGAAGTAGCAAAATGCCAAATCTAAAAGTATGGGTTGAGATCTTCACTATCCAAGGACGCGCTGCTGTGTATCAGACGTTCACTGCCTTTAATTCACTCTTTATCAGTCTTGTGTCAGACTGAGATACAACTATAATCTGAAGATTTTAGCATGAGCACATTTCTGTATGCACACGTCAGTAATGTTATCATATATTCAGGTCATAGCTCATCATTGTTCCATATGTTTTAGTACACGTAAACCCCCACCACAGCACACACACAGACACACACACACACACACACTACAGAGAGCAAGGATTCTGCTAGTTTTACATGATTTCTAGTTGGTCAAAGCCGACACTTAATGATCTTTAGCTGTTGCAAGATAGTCTAGATGAGGGGTTTAAACATTTTTAAATCAGGGACCACCAAATTTAATGATGATCCCCTTTTTAAAATGTAAATATAAACATACCCTGAAAAAAGTACTATATTTAAAATACATTTTTTTCATACTAAGTATATTTACTGATATACAAATTTGAATTAACTTTATTTGTTTTATTTTACATTTCCTAATATTAAGCCTAAAATATGTTTTAATGTCACTATTGATGAGGATTGTATGATTTTTGAGTAATAAAAGCAAGATATTTACATTTAGTCATTTAGCAGACGCTTTTATCCAAAGCGACTTACAAATGAGGACAATAAAAGCAGTCAAAACTAACAAAAGAGCAACAATATATAAGTGCAAATGACAAGTCTCGGTTAGCCTAACACAGTACACATAGCAAGGTGTATATATATATATATATATATTATACAGACACACACACATATACACACACACACAAACAAAGAAAAACAAGTAGATAGAATAGAGAAAATAGAAAGCTAGTTTTTTGTTGTTCTTTTTTAAAATAAAGAATAATATAGATAAAGTAGAATTAAAATAGAATAGAAAGTGTTAGAGTTAGAGGGTCAAATAAAGGTGAAACAGATTTCTATTTAAAGTGTAGCTGAAGTATACTTGCAATAGTTTCACTTTAGCACAATCAAATATACTTCAGTTTATATTTGGTTGGACTTCAGCACTACATTAAGTACAAAATTAGTTGTTCTAATTTAGCAGACTTTAAGTATACCAGTTTAGTATACTAAAAGTACAATTGCAGGCACATTTGTATTAAGTACATAAAAATATTTAAATGTATTTATAGTATACTTGGCATGTATTTTGAATACATTTTAATAGATTTATCTTTCACTAGGGTGCATCGTATGTAAAGACTAGTTTATACTGTGGGAGATGAAAATGTGATATTAAATTGTACTGTTGCTGTATTTTATATTATTGCTGAAGCCAAAATTAAAATATTATCTGAAGTGATTTTCAGTTCTGATTTCTTTGCATATAATTTTTTACCAATAAGGTCCTTTTAGTTAATGTAAACAATACACTAGCTCAGGTCCATTAAATAATATTAATGGATAGAATGTATTATCAGACAGATTGTGAGTTGGTAATGCTGAGTTTGAATTGATAGACAGTCTTAATAAACTGCATCCTTCTCGCCTTGGCCCCGGCATGGGGAGGGGCTAGACGGACCGGCATCCTGGCCCGACGGCCGTGTAACAGGTGCGGCCCTTGTCCGGACCGCGGGTCCGGTAGCTCGCATTGTCGGCGGCACGGAGATCCCTCTATACACCCCTCCTGGACCCACAACGACACCAGCGTGCATGCACGGGGAAGAGACCGGTCTCCCGAGGAGAGGCGTGCCTGGCATTTAAACAGCGGCGGTGATGAGGCTCCATTTGGTTCAGGTGTGCCCCATCACACGCCGCCAGTCCCGGCTGTTTCAGCGCCCCTCCTCTCTCACACACCCACTCCCGTCGGGAGCCTGGCGAAGGGCGGCGATTAAGGGACGGGGTGATGATGATAATTAGGGGGAGGCAGCCGACTCGTCACAACATGTATGAAAACCTATTCTAGTACCAAATCAAGACTTTGTAAAATGGCATATAGGACCCTTTTAAGATAAAAAAAATAATGTTTTTGTAATTTTTTTTTCTTTTCAAAATCTGCTTTGCTCTAAAGGGGCATGATGCTTCTTGAGAAAAGTTGTACTATGGTAAAAACGGGTTTCACTGTTAAAACATCCCATAACACGTGTTTAAGGCACGTTTAAGCCTTGCTGCCTCATTCTAAAGCACCTCTCCGTTTTTTTCCCAAACATTCTTTCCTCAGAACGATGACGCATAGCCCGAATGAGTCCGCTGCGTTTTATCTCCATTTTAAAAATAACCAGTCGCAGTGTTCTTACATGCCCTCTTACCACAACTCTCTTGAGGCAGAGAGAAAGAGAGGTAGAGCGCTCAAGCTGCTGAAAACACCCAACACATCTTAATCAGTAATTATATTACTGACGCCGCAGCCGTTTCAATCCCTCTGTCTCCTTTTGGCCCATTAAGTCTTCTTTGAAGCAGCCCTGGGGCCAAAGCCGTACCCTCAGATTGGAGGCTATTTAGTATGCTGCACACTGGTCTTTATCTAAAGAAGGAATACATAAAAATTCCAATGAATTTTCCAAGAGTTACTTTATTAACAGAACCTTGGCCTAACAGTGAACACTTTGAGCAAATTTGGAAAATTCAAGTTTGAATCTGGCATGCGTCCATGTCTTTTTTTGTCACTACGCTGCTCTCAGTAAGAAGTGGTGAAATGGCAAAGCTAAAAGTATGGGTTGAGATCCTCACTATCCAAGGACGTGCCGCTGTGTGTCAGACATTCACTTCTCACTATCTGCCGTTAATTCACTCTTTATCAGTCTTGTGTCAGACTGAGATAGAACTATAATCTGAAGATTTTAGCATTAGCACATTTCTGTATGCACACGTCAGTAATGTTATCATATATTCAGGTCATAGCTCATCATTGTTCCATATGTTTTAGTACACGTAAACCCCCACCACAGCACACACACAGACACACACACACACACACACTACAGAGAGCAAGGATTCTGCTAGTTTTACATGATTTCTAGTTGGTCAAAGCCGACACTTAATGATCTTTAGCTGTTGCAAGATAGTCTAGATGAGGGGTTTAAACATTTTTAAATCAGGGACCACCAAATTTAATGATGATCCCCTTTTTAAAAAATTTTTTTTACATTTTTTTCATACTAAGTATATTTACTGATATACAAATTTGAATTAACTTTATTTGTTTTATTTTACATTTCCTAATATTAAGCCTAAAATATGTTTTAATGTCACTATTGATGAGGATTGTATGATTTTTGAGTAATAAAAGCAAGATATTTACATTTAGTCATTTAGCAGACGCTTTTATCCAAAGCGACTTACAAATGAGGACAATAAAAGCAGTCAAAACTAACAAAAGAGCAACAATATATAAGTGCAAATGACAAGTCTCGGTTAGCCTAACACAATACACATAGCAAGGTGTATGTATATATATATATATATATATATTATACAGACACACACACATATACACACACACACAAACAAAGAAAAACAAGTAGATAGAATAGAAAAAATAGAAAGCTAGTTTTTTGTTGTTCTTTTTTAAAATAAAGAATAATATAGATAAAGTAGAATTAAAATAGAATAGAAAGTGTTAGAGTTAGAGGGTCAAATAAAGGTGAAACAGATTTCTATTTAAAGTGTAGCTGAAGTATACTTGCAATAGTTTCACTTTAGCACAATCAAATATACTTCAGTTTATATTTGGTTGGACTTCAGCACTACATTAAGTACAAAATTAGTTGTTCTAATTTAGCAGACTTTAAGTATACCAGTTTAGTATACTAAAAGTACAATTGCAGGCACATTTGTATTAAGTACATAAAATATTTAAATGTATTTATAGTATACTTGGCATGTATTTTGAATACATTTTAATAGATTTATCTTTCACTAGGGTGCATCGTATGTAAAGACTAGTTTATACTGTGGGAGATGAAAATGTGATATTAAATGGGACTGTTGCTGTATTTTATATTATTGCTGAAGCCAAAATTAAAATATTATCTGAAGTGATTTTCAGTTCTGATTTCTTTGCATATAATTTTTTACCAATAAGGTCCTTTTAGTTAATGTAAACAATACACTAGCTCAGGTCCATTAAATAATATTAATGGATAGAATGTATTATCAGACAGATTGTGAGTTGGTAATGCTGAGTTTGAATTGATAGACAGTCTTAATAAAGCTAGTTAGAGCTGTTAGACAGCCTTGAACCAGCAACAAATCAACAACAGCTTGACTATGTTTAACTGGAACTTTTTCCTGCAGGTCATTGGAAAGACTGGCCACTGTGACTTCAGTCTTAACCATTCTATTGTGATAATTCCAAGCCACTTTCTGCATTGATTTTAATCTATGGAAATCTGTCTAATACTTTTAAAATGTTTTACACAGAGCTGAGTTATTTTTGGTAGCTGAAGCAGGGAATACATGGAAGTTTTTGTATTTGAAAGTGCTGCAGGGTTTTGTGGATGCTGATTCCGTAGTGGCCTTGAAACACGGAGTGCTCAGATGAATTCTGGGTAACTGGATGTGCTTAGGTGAATGGTGCAGCACTAGCATTATTATTATTTTTTAGTACACCCGTTTGATCTTCACATACACCAGGCACAGCTCCTGCAGCGCCTGTGAGGTTTTCACAAAGAACTAGTAATACAGTGATTTTTCCGGGTCTTATGCAATATAAATGAGATTTGGTTGGAGGAAAGGTAGCAAGAGGACAAATGGAAAGAGAGAGAAGGAAGCAGAGCGAAATTACCTGGTAGGAACCATTGCATACAGCTCTAGAGACTAGCATGAGTACAGAAGATGTAGAACAATCCCACTCCTGCTTACATAACCAACATATATACACCAACACCCTCAAGACATGGCCGCCTCAGGCTCCCAGTGACACACACTGCAGAGATTACAGAAGCAGAAAATGTGCTCTGTAACAACAGTGTCAGATGATGAAATGTGTTTGTGTTCACTGACGCACAAATTTTAAGGGTGTATTTGTTATTAACTTTGTGTCTGTGGTGTTTTTGTAAGTAGAGAGTGTGGTGGTTCAGGTCAGGTCTCACTGGGGTTTGTGGGCGAGCGTGAGGAAAATCTGTCATATTTCACCCCAAAATCAAAACGGAAATATGAAGTTAAGTAAAAAAAAAATTCGGGGTGACCAGTAAGATTTCTGTGTGATTAACATTAATTTTGTGACAATTAAGTATGTTTTACACAAAATTATTAGTTTGTTTTTATTTAGATTTTACTCCTTTTTTTTTTAGTAATTCTAATTAATCACAGTAGTGATTCTTATTACTGTAAATAAATGAATATGAAAATATTAATATAAATATGGATATAATATAGATGGTAACAAATCTCACTATTAACTAGTATCTTATTGGCTTGCCTAATATTATCATATTAGCTGTTTATTAGTACTTATAAAGCACATATTCTGCATGGCCATATTCTACATTCTTAATCCCACCCAATACTTAAACTTAACAATTACCTTACTAACTAAAAATAAGCAGCAAATTAGGAGTTTATTTAGGGAAAAGTCATAGTTAATTGTTTGTTAATAGCGAGAATTGGATTGAATGAAACTTAAAATAAAGTGTGACCATATAAATGAATAATTGTATATACACTGCTGTTCACAAATTTGGGGTCTGTCAACATTTTTTAAATGTTTTTAAAACAGCTATTACTCCAGTCTTCAGTGTCACATGATCCTTCAGAAATCATTCTAATATGCTTATTTGGTGCTCAAGAAACATTTCTTCTTAATATCAATGTTGAAAACAGTTGTGCTGCGTAATATTTCAGTGAAAACCATGATGCTTTTTTCAGGATCCTTTGATGAAAGTTTAGAAGAACAGCATTTATCTTAAATAGAATTTTTTTGTAATATACTTTTGAATAATTTAGTGCGTCATTGATGAAAAGTATTAATTTTATATAAAGAATGATACACTCCAAAATTCTATTGCATATTATATGTGTGGTTTAACGCTACACATGCTTTACATTAGGGGTCGACGGATTAGCGGCGCCGATATTACGCATTTTTATGGTTATCGGATTGGTCATTTTCAAAACAGATTTGCCGATAAAATAATTTAAAAGCAATTAAAGAAAGTTTTTGTTATTCTTAAGTTTGACATTCATTTTCATTTTAACACCAGACATATATATCAGTTCAAAATATTGGTTATCGGTCTGCTTGAACTGTAAAAATAGAAATGGGCATCTGCCCTGAAAAAACTTATTGACCCCTACTTTACAGATAATGTGCATTACACATCACAGTTGGTTTGTTTATTTATTTATTTATTGCATAATGCTGATCTGATTGTGGGAATATTATTTGTTATAAACTGTCACAGTGGAAAAAAAGGCATTACTTTCTTTATGCAAAACATAATTTCTTTAAATTATATTTCTTTTTTATTTTATTTTGGAGTTAAATGTTCTTGACACGTTTTGTGAGATACTGAGGTAACTCCAGAAACAAAGAACGCCTCCCCTTCCGTCTCGCATCTGGAGACTTAAAAACTGCTTGGTGATAGAATCAGATCACCCACTCCCTCTCTCCCTCGCTCCCTCCCGCTCTCCTTTTCTCCTCCCACTCTTTCTTCCTCTCAGTCTCTGTTTTCTGGAGATCAGATGTTGAGAAGAGCGCATGAGAGAGCAGCAGGAGAGAAATGCAGGCAGAGTTACTTCAACATCCACTGAAGGATCTATAGTTCATTTATTAAGTCTTAGATATTTATTGCATAATGCTGATCTGATTGTGGGAATATTATTTGTTATAAACTGTCACAGTGGGGAAAAAAGGCATTACTTTCTTTATGCAAAACATAATTTCTTTAAATTATATTTCTTTTTTATTTTATTTTGGAGTTAAATGTTCTTGACACGTTTTGTGAGATACTGAGGTAACTCCAGAAACAAAGAACGCCTCCCCTTCCGTCTCGCATCTGGAGACTTAAAAACTGCTTGGTGATAGAATCAGATCACCCACTCCCTCTCTCCCTCGCTCCCTCCCGCTCTCCTTTTCTCCTCCCACTCTTTCTTCCTCTCAGTCTCTGTTTTCTGGAGATCAGATGTTGAGAAGAGCGCATGAGAGAGCAGCAGGAGAGAAATGCAGGCAGAGTTACTTCAACATCCACTGAAGGATCTATAGTTCATTTATTAAGTCTTAGAAAAGACGAAAGCATGGCAATGTTTACTTTAATCCAGAAATGAGCCCTTTATTTCACAGGGTTCATTTCTCGGCTGATTTTTAATCGTTTTTTTAATCGCTCCATCCTCAGAGAGCACTCAAGTCACAAAAAGTGAAGAATTTTGTCTTGTAAACTCCCAAAAAAAATCTGTTTAATAAGTTTGCTGTGAATAATTTGGAAAGAGCTTGGTTTTACATTTGGGAATCATTCTACTGGTCTTCTGGGGTCAGTGCCCCTTCTCTTTCCTTGTGCGCGGCTGCAAGAGGAACACAGTCAGGATGACAGAGATCGTGGTGACGGACTGTAATCTGAACTCGGTGTGTGAGCGCGTGGAGCAGCACTGCTGCGTGGACGATCCTTCAGCCATCAAAAGACACACCAACACCGGCGCCAAACTGTGGGGCCGTGTGCGCAGTAAACTGCTCCGACAAAAGGTCACTTGCTCTTTCATTCTCTCTCCATCTGTTACTTCCTCTCTCTACAGCTTCTGCTCTCATTCTCTCAGTCTGTTTCTGCCTGTTTCCTGGTCTTAAACTGACTGAAAGTCACTGATTGAACCAGCACTTTATCATGCTGTCTGTTTATGGACATGAAATGCAGAATGTTGATCCTTTAAAATAATTTTTTTGTCTGGTATTTTTGCTGAAAGGTGTTTGCATCTTTGTAGCTGATCAGTTCTCTCTTGTACCTGCTTTCTTCACCTGTATATATTTTGTTCTTCAGAAGATGAGTACGTATTACAAAGTTACTGAACATGAAGACGTTTAAATATATTTTGGGGGTAATTAATAGTAATAGAAGTATGTCTTTCCTCCTTCCTTTACTTTTATACATTGGTAGTTTGTTCACTCTCGTTTGATGAGTGTGTGTTGAGCATTGTTGGATGTTAGATGTTAGTTGGGCTGTAGTATTTGTGTGTACTTGTTTATGGTACATTGTGCTTTATGTTAATTAATATGTTAAGGATAGTAAAACCTGAAATTTTTGACATTGTGGGGACTGGCCTGTGGTCCCCATGAGGGAAAAAAATATAAAAAATATTAAATTATGTTTATCTGAAAGCGTAACAATCCAAACAGGTTTTCTGTAAGGTGTAGGTTTAGGGATGGGTATGTGGGTACTTGGTTATGGTACATTGTGCTTTATGTTAATTAATATGTTAAGGATAGTAAAACCTGAAATTTTTGACATTGTGGGGACTGGCCTGTGGTCCCCATGAGGGAAAAAAATATAAAAAATATTAAATTATGTTTATCTGAAAGCGTAACAATCCAAACAGGTTTTCTGTAAGGTGTAGGTTTAGGGATGGGTAAGGGATAGAAAATATTGTTTGGTCAGTATAAAACAGTATGTGTGTGCACGCGTGTGTGCGTGCGTGCGTGCGTGTATGTATCTGTGTGTTTGTGTGGGCTGGCTGCAGTTACAGGTTAATTATCACTTTAACCTGCTGTCCTCAGAGCCCCTGGCAAGTATCACCCACCCACTGATGGAGGCCAATTAATCACACCTTTACTCTCACACACACCACTGAATAATCTTTTATTAATAATTACAACACCAGCATGCAATTGCAGAGGCTCTTATAGGACCAAAGTTGCTGTGATCTGTAGCATGGTTTATAAATTAATCTATGAATCTTTATTAACTGAGGCAGAATCAAAATCCAATATTTTTCAGGAAAATTGAGGTTTTGTTGGTGGAACTGCAGTCTCTTACTGTCACAGAGGTTGCATTTACTTATTTAATTATTAAGAGTAAATTTGTGAAATATTGTCACAATTAACTTTTTTCTGTTTTAATATTTTTTTAAATGTAATTTGTTCTTGTGATGGCAAAGTTAAATTTTCAGTAGTCATTAATTCGGTCTTTAGTTTCATATGCTCTTTCAGAAATCTTTCTAATATGCTTATTTGCTGCTCAAGAAACATTTCTAAGTACTATCAATGTTAAGCTGCTTAATTGTGTGTGTAAACCGTGATACATTTTTTCATGATTCCGTGGTGAATAAAAAGATCAAAAGAAAGGCATTTATGAAATTGAAATATTTTGTAACATAAATGTGTTTACTGTCACTTTTGATTAGTTTAAGGCCCATTTGCAGAATAAAGTTTTGATTTCTTTAAGAAACTATTCTTACTCTTATTCTGACCTCAAACATTTGATCGGTAGTGTAAATCAAAATTTCACACTGCAAGAAAGGTTGGGGACCCCTGCTATAGAGAGAAGGATTGTTCGTCAGTGTCATTTCTAATGGCACTGGTGTATGTCACATGATCTAATTCATTCTAGCTCAGTGTTGCTGAATGATTGTTCTGCTGTGATGAGATCAGTGCCTTCACACTCTGCATGTAACTGTGGGAGTAGGTGTGCAGCTGTGTGTGTGTGTGTGTTTGTGTTTGTGTGCCGATGTGAGTCGGCGAAATCTAGATCTCTCCACGAGGGGTATTTGCCCTGCCAGCACGTTGAGCGGTAATTTATGTGCATAGTTTTTCTGGCTATAAGAACAAAGCATTTTAGCCTCTGCTGTATTTCTGTGTGTGTCTTCTGCCCAGTCAGGTCAATGCTCTTCCTGATCCACTGACACAGGACTGACTATAGAGACAGGTTACAGACAAAGACGCCTCACTGTGACTCTAGGATAATAGATTTTGTTATTAAACAAAGCAAGACCCATGTCTTTCCATGTGCCAAGCACATGCTCTTTTGATGTTCTCTGTCTCTTGCCTTGTCTTTCTCTGACTTCCTCTCCTTCTGTTGTTTCTGAAACATCATCTATATTAATTTGATCTGATAACATATTCCTTCATAGAAGGAATTCTGCCTGTAAATCACTTACACGCACTGTACAGACACACCCTGTCTTTGTCTTTGTCTTCCCACAGGTATTGACACATAAAGACTGTCTGATAAATGTAGACACAGACAGTTACTCATATATGCTCATATTCAGACACAGGTGTAATAGAAACACACATAATTGCCACTTACCACCAATTACATTTACAAACCCGATTCCAAAAAAGTTGGGACACTATACAAATTGTGAATAAAAACAGATTGCAATGATGTGGAAGTTTCAAATTACTGAGAAAATGTATCATTTTAAGGGAAAAATAAGTTGATTTTAAATTTCATGGCAAACCTCATTTTGCAGTCATTTTCACTTTAAAATGCATTGAAACACACTCTCTCACAGATGGCCAATCTCATTGAATGAATATTGAATGAGTCTTTGTGGTCAAGAGAGTGTGTGTGTTTATCTGTATGAGTGTGTTCCTTTGATATGGTCATGAATGATCCCAGTGTTGTCTTATGACCTGCTTATAATGTCTGACCTCCACAGATGCACTTTCATTTGATAAACGTAAATCTCAACAGAACACACCCCTCAGGCCAGAAACATAGGCTGTGTCCAAAATTGCCCCTTAAATCCTCTGTGAAAGGTATGTAGTGCACTATTTGAGGAAACAGCCATTTGAAGTGGTGTCCAAAACCATAGTGCACATTATTAAGTGTACGCATTCAAACCCAGAATTCACTGCAACCAAATGTACGCTACTTATTTCTATTTCCTGCATTTTGCTGGAAGATGCCAACCATAGTCACTAGATTGACTGAGATTTTTTTTTTGTAGAATTGTACACAATTTTGATACTGTGTTGGATCACACAGTACTTGAGAAGTTCACTTCCAGAATAAAAAAATCCTGATAATTTACTATTACTATTAATTGTCATCCAAGATGTTCATGTCTTTCTTTCTTCAGTCGAAAAGACTTTAAGATTTTTGAGAAAAACATTCCAGGATTTTTGTCCATATGGTGAACTTCAATAGGAGCGAACAGGTTGAAGGTCCAAACTGCAGTTTCAATGCAGCTTCAAAGGGCTCTACATGATACCAGCCGTGGAATTAGGGTCTTATTTAGCTAAACGATCAGTCATTTTCTAAGAAAAATACAAATTTGTGTACTTTTTAACCACAAATACTCGTCTTGCACTAGCTCGACCTCACGCATTCCGTAATCATGCACACGTGACGTAGGCGCAAGTACCGACTCAGTGTTCACAAAGCGAATGTGTAGAGAAAGTCAAACGCCCTTTACCAAAAAAAAGGTAAAACAACAATGTTGGACGATTTTGAAGTTGGAGAAGAAAATGAGATGGAGTTTTTCGCCCTACCCTGCCTTTTTGAACCAAAGTACACAGATGAAAAACTAGCCACACGTGTCTTTTCCAGCATGATTACGTAATGCGTGAAGTCGCACATGTACATTACAGAGCTAGTGCAAGACGAGCATTTGTGGTTAAAATGTATATACATTTTTTATTTTATTTTTTTTTTTAAGAAAGTGACCTATCGTTTTGCTAGATAAGACCCTTATTCCTCGGCTGGGATCGTGTAGAGCCCTTTGAAGCTGCATTGAAACTGCAATTTGGACCTTCAACCTGTTGGCTCCCATTGAAGTCCACTATATGGAGAAAGTTCCTGGAATGTTTTCCTCAAAAAACGTAATGTCTTTGCGATTGAAGAAAGAAAGAGATGAGCATCTTGGATGACATGGGGGTGAATAAATTATCATGGAAAAGCATTTGTGGTTAAAATGTATATACATTTTTTAATTTATATATTTTTTTTTTTTAAGAAAGTGACCTATCGTTTTGCTAGATAAGACCCTTATTCCTCGGAGCATTTGTGGTTAAAATGTATATACATTTTTTATTTTATTTTTTTTTTTAAGAAAGTGACCTATCGTTTTGCTAGATAAGACCCTTATTCCTCGGCTGGGATCGTGTAGAGCCCTTTGAAGCTGCATTGAAACTGCAATTTGGACCTTCAACCTGTTGGCTCCCATTGAAGTCCACTATATGGAGAAAGTTCCTGGAATGTTTTCCTCAAAAAACGTAATGTCTTTGCGATTGAAGAAAGAAAGAGATGAGCATCTTGGATGACATGGGGGTGAATAAATTATCATGGAATTTTCATTCTGGAAATTAACTTCTTTAATGTAAATTCCAATATAAAATATTAGTCCTGAACCAAAACCAGTTGAGAATCACTGCTTTTTATGCAAGATCAAATGCATATACTTTACCAACACATTGGAAATGTAATTCATTTGTACATACTGTACAGAATTAGATTTCATGGAATTCTTATATGTTCCACAGAAGAGAGAAATTCATACAGTTTTGGAACAGCATGGGGGTAAATGATGGGTAAATGATGACACTTCTTTAGTTTTAAGTTGAACTACCTCTATAACAAACCTCAATACGCAAAGAGCATATGCTGTTATGCTGTATTAAGTAAATTGTTGGCTGTAGTTGACCTGAAAACTGATTGTAAGAAGACCGCTCACACTAATGCTCACTATAGTGCCCCTTGTGGCGAAGCAGAAATTGTTCCTCCTTTCAAAGGAATGAAAGAACAGAAGGAGGGACAGTCTAGTGTGAAAGAGATGTATTATGCACAAGAAGAATATGTCCCCAGAGATGAACCCATCCTCGGCTGTAACTATCTTCTCTCCAGCCTATACTGCTCCAGGTTATAACATGCTAATGACTGGACTACTGATGAACCCTGCTCCTCTTTAAAGGCCTTTAAATGCCAGCTATATGCTAATGGATGCTTTTATCACCTACATAAATCTTCTGCTGCCAGTGTGAGGGCACCGGACCCCTATGAGGGGCTACTGAACCCCCACACGGCCTTGCTTATTGGGCTAATGAAGTGGAGGAGGATGATGGTGAGGTTCGTTACTGGACACAACAGCTGTTGACCTGTTTGGATTTCTTCTTTATACAGTTAAGTACTGTGGCAATACCATGGTACTTTGATATATATCATGGCACTGGATGTTTCCATATTACTTCGTTTTACAGCGTCCAGTGTACACGATTGTACTGTGTTAAATATACAGGTTATGCTTTTGGACTGTTTGTGTCTGATTCAGTCATTCTTTCACGTTTTGTTTCATGATAACTGGACAAAATGGGTCCATGAGGGATTGTGTTATTCATGGTTCTCTCATGGTTAGCAGAGGTTTAGTTTGATTTATGACACTGTCCTCTATGTTAACTGGCTTGCATTTATTAGCAACAGAGTCATTAGCATCCAACGGTAATAACAGTCTGTTAAAAATATATCTTATGCTTCAAAACTGTCAGGGTATTTACGATAGCTGGATTTCTTGACTCATGGGGTTGTTGTTTTTAGTTTCTGTAGTTCTATTTTAAATTCTTTTTTTAGCAGTCACACAAGCAAAAACCTTTTGGACATATTTTTGGACACTTACAAAAGCAATACCATGTTTTATAATTATGCTTTTGTGTTTTTTGAAGCAACCTCACTTATAAAAATTTACTGTACTATAGTAATACCTGGGACTTTGATATTACTGTAAATGGTACTTTGCGGTTCTTTCAAGAATACCATACTGCGTTCAAAGAAATGCTTTTTACCATAGTATATGTACTATAGGCTACATGATAATCATTCAGTACTATGGTATATATCAAAGTTCTATGGTATTACCACCAGTACTTCCATCACAAGGACTGTCACAAGTAGTGTTTTTACATACCTTATATGGAAGAGCTCTAAATTTGTTTTACAAAAATGTGTATGATGATAGTAAAAGATGTGAGCATGACATTGATGACCATGTTTATGAATCAGCAGATTATTGGCATTTCCTGTGTGATTAAATTTACTGAAAGAGGCCCAGTCCAGCCCGGCAGGCCGAGCCTGTGACACCGGCCCAATGCATCAGAACACTACAACAAACATCAGTCTGACCTCCACACCAACCTCTGAATACCACAGAAATTACGGATTTTTCCCATGCACACCACACAATGAGCAAACACATGTTTTCCTACAAATGCCAAGATTTCTCCAGAGTGAGAGCTGTAACTACTGGCCACATGCTACAGAGAGATGTGTGAAGGGTAACACTGGGTGTCTGGCTGTAGCTTGCCATATAGTCATGAAAAATAAGGTGATCAGGACATTATAAAGCAGGGCTTGATATTTTACTGAGAGCTTGTTGAACAAAGCTGTTTGTCGTGTTTATTTGAGTGCTTTAGCCTGCATTGCTCCCTGTGGGTTCTTACAGTATAAACAAAGCGGCATAAATACAATGTATTGTAAATGTAAATGTTTACATTAACAATGTATTGTTAATGTAAACACAATAAAGTTGTGTTTTTGCTGTATTTGTGCATGTTTGCTCACAACATGAGTCACATTACATCTTCAGCCATGCGTTAAGCTTTATTATACAATACCAAGGCTCCTTATGTAAGGATGATGAGCACAGAGCTACACCAGTCACACAAAACTGCCTCCGTTCATTCATACACCTGACAGCACACTGGATGTTATACTGTATGAAAGATGGATTTGAGAAATGGTTTTCCTCTGAACCAATTCCATTTTCTGTTTTATGACTTTTTCATGACATTTGGTTCCAATATTGGTTGTTCAGTGCCTGGATACTTCTGCCCTTGCTGACAGATACTAAAATACTCTTGACAATGTTTTCAGCACTCTTACTGAATCTACACTGCTGGGACAAAGAAATTGTTATGAGCTTGAAGTCTCATTATTTTATTTCCCTGTCCTTGCTGAATATTAATACACAACCATTCAAAAGTTTGAGGTTGGTATAAGAATTTTGATGTTTTTGAAAGAAGATTATTAAACTCACCAATGGTGCATTTATTTGATTAAAATACAGCAAAACAGCCAATATTAAGTATTATCACAGTTGAAATTAACTTTTCTATTTTAATATATTCTAGAATGTAATTTATTCCTGTGATGCAAAGCTGAATTTTCAGCAGCCATTATATTACTTCAGTCTTCAGTTTCACTAGAAATCATTGAAATATGCTGAATATTTGCTCAAGAAACATTTATTCTTATCATTAGTTGTGCTGCTTAATATTATGTGGTATATATACAGTGGGTACGGAAAGTATTCAGACCCCCTTAAATTTTTCACTCTGTTATATTACAGCCATTTGCTAAAATCATTTAAGTTATTTTTTTTCCTCTTTAATGTACACACAGCACCCCATATTGACAGAAAAACACAGAATTGTTGACATTTTTGCAGATTTATTAAAAACCTCAGAGCGAGAAGACGAAACACAATGAATGCGGTCATTGCTTTCAGAGGAATGTCTGCTGTTTGGGAACGCAGTGCTGCTAGACATTTCTGGGAGGCAATTATACAGAAATACTTTGATGACAGACTTTGCTTGTGCATTTCCGAATGACCATAAAAACATTTCAGATGCTGTGGAATGAGATCGGTCCGCTGGTTAGTCAGGTTTTGCCGTCCCATAGCACAAAGTCACATGACTTTTTTGATGCGCTTGGAGGAATTTGTTCGCAAAATGCATTTCCATCTCCCATTATTCGCATCAACCCTTTTTCGCACAAGTCAAAAACCACCTCAAGCGAGCGTAAAAACTTTTTTGCGAATTAAGGGATTTTTATTCGAAATTTGGCATTTCCATCATTCGTTTCTCATGCGATACTTCAAAATGCGCATTAAAATAGGGTGATGGAAATATAGCTATTGACTGGTGTCTTGAAGACGGTTGGCCAATGCTGAGAGTGATGAGAATAAGTTTCTTCTCTGACCTTCACCCCAGCCTTAACATGATCATCCAGTCTGGCTTATTGGGAATCAATTGAGTACGCTGTTAAAATAATCTCATAGACGTTAGTTTTGAGCTCTTTTATCCCAAACTTTGAGATTTCCCAGAGGAAAATGAGAAGTGGTGTTTGTGGGGTGATGTGAGGTGAAATCCCTCAGGACATTTACTAAGAGTTTGGAGAAAAGGTGTCTACTTGGACAGATGAGGTGTCTACAAGGTGAGTCTTTGTAAGGGTAAGCCGTTTAGCTGTATTAAAGGATTTTCTAGACATATCATGGACCCGTTTGATTCCATACATTTTTTATAAAGTACTGTAAGAAGCACCAGAAGGTTAGAGAAGGGCTCAAGTAAGGGCATGTGTAGCATAGATATTTGGGATCTGTAAGGCTACATTCACACTGCAGAATAATATGGTTGTCAGTAATGTTTGGAGTGATAAATACTGTTATTTTCATTAACAGTTCGTAAAAAAGTGACAACTACATGTGTTTTGACATGCGTATGAGTTAAAAATTTATCAGAGGGTCAATGAGTTGACTCTCACCTATATGTCCAGATCTTGTTAGTTATTCAAAAATACATTTATGATTATTTGAAAACACATCTTTTATGTTATTGAATAGTTTTACATAATTATGATTTATTATGATGCGTTATTTCTTAGAAAATTCTTAGAAAAGCAGTTGAGCAATTTTGTTAAGTCATTATAAAAAAAATTGTCTGCCAAATCAAAGTATAGAACAAAATAAAACATTAAATATATAATTAAAAGAAGAATGTATGTGTGTATATATATATATACAGTGGGTACGGAAAGTATTCAGACCCCCTTAAATTTTTCACTCTTTGTTATATTGCAGCCATTTGCTAAAATCATTTAAGTTAATTTTTTTTCCTCATTAATGTACACACAGCACCCCATATTGACAGAAAAACACAGAATTGTTGACATTTTTGCAGATTTATTAAAAAAGAAAAAACTGAAATATCACATGGTCCTAAATATTCAGACCCTTTGCTCAGTATTTAGTAGAAGCACCCTTTTGATCGAATACAGCCATGAGTCTTTTTGGGAAAGATGCAACAAGTTATTCACACCTGGATTTGGGGATCCTCTGCCATCCCTCCTTGCAGATCCTCTCCAGTTCTGTCAGGTTGGATAGTAAACGTTGGTGGACAGCCATTTTTAGGTCTCTCCAGAGATGCTCAATTGGGTTTAAGTCAGGGCTCTGGCTGGGCCATTCAAGAACAGTCACAGAGTTGTTGTGAAGCCACTCCTTCATTATTTTAGCTCACTGTATATATATATATATATATATATATATATATATATAATAAAAATATATCATAGAGACCCCTGCAGCAGACCCTCATGTATGTGTCAAGGTCAATACAGCTCTTAAAATATCCATTTGATTTGGATTAACCTCAGAACCACAGTAAACACCAGACTCGCTTGCGTCCTCACTGCTGATCTCAAAATATCCATTTATTACCCTGTTAATTTGATTGGTGTAAACATGTCATATTGGTTTAGCCGTGGGATAATAACAAGGCTGCAGCATTCCATAAATATCCAATAAGAATCTCATTATAGCCCTAATATGTGTATAAACAACACCAGTATGATGATTGCCCACTAATTGTATTGAGAGAATTGATTTTAGTGATACAAGCTAATGCAGATTTATGTGCTTGACGGACCTTGTCAGACGTTCTCATAAAAAGCTACTCAACCTACGCATGTTTTCCTGTAAATATTAATTTTATGGCTGATTTGTCAGCATGTGTACTGTTTGTGTTCCCTCATGCATAAGCCAACTTCATGTTGATTGTCAGTGAAGTTTAATTAAATGCATATGCACAGGAATTGCTTTGGATTGAGTCTTAGTGTGGAGTAGTTGATTTCTAACGGTGATCAGTAACTGGATTCAGATATGGTCCGATTTGTTTATTATCGTGTCTCTTACTTTTGGGTTTGATTGACAGATTAGTTTAAGAGTGGGGAGAGTCCTCCCTAGATAGCCCTTCCCATCATCCATCTAGTCTGTGGCATGTAGCATGGGAAACTGATGTGTATGTGAGAGAGAGTGTAACTAAGTCTGCTCTCCTTAGAGAGTTGTGTGTTAATGGAAACAGCACAGATTTTGTCTAGAGTGCTTTTCCTTATATGTTCACAGGACAGTAGCCTGAAAGTACCTAAATATCATAGTGTGAGTTCTTATGAGTTATGGGTAATACTAAACACTCTAAATGGCCTGATCTCTGAATATAACAGTTTTGTCACTGTCACATCCAGCTCATTGAAGTAGTGATTCTTACTTTGATTCATGTTGTGTTTATAGTGCTGTGTTTCAGTGAAGACTGTTTTCATTATAGAGCTGTATTCAGGTTTGATTCATCTGTGCTGGACTCCTGCTCTCATGCAGCAGTGTAATACAGTTAACTTTACGGTCTAGATATGTAATAATAAGGGAAGAAGTCTACTGTGACTTTCTCAGGGTTTTTTTATAGAAAGGACTGCCTGGGAATTTTTAGATAGAATAGCAAAATGATTTTGCGTCATCTATATAAAAAAAAAAGAGGGGAGGGTGGGGGAGAGGAAATAGAAATAAGCTGCTGTTGTAGGTTTAAAATGTTCACATAAAGAGTTGGCATGTAGAAACAGACATACTATATAGCAAATCTCAACTGCTTGATTGCTTGTATCATCGCAAAAAGTAAACTATATTATCACCTAGCTCTAATCACCTAAATGCAGCTGTAAGGCATTAAGAAATACTGAACTTTTAGCATACTGGTTTTTAAGCTGCTTTTTGAAACAGCGTGTATTGTGAAGAGAGCTATACCAATAAATACATTTGAAATGTAACATACAACGCAGGTGTTTACTGATATATTGCTCAAAATATTGCATCATAAACCTGAAATACCCTCATGCACCCTGATACTGTACTGAAATACTGAAAACTGTGGCTGTTCTGAGCCTCAGGCCTTTTTCATTCTGGAGGCAATTTATTGGTATTTATTGTTGAAATATTGGTCTGCTGTGGTCTCTCAGCACTAACCTTTGACCTATGACAATACTCTCTGAGGCCATAGTGTTTGCATTGTACTGAACGGCAATAATTGCATCATAACTCTCTGTGCTAACGATGAAGTAATTCTCACACTCATTTCTCTCTGTCTCTTTACAGCTGGACCCACAGACTGTGCAGTCCAAAAACTGGCATATGGACGTCATAGAAATGAATGGGGTACTAATTTATTTCCCATCAAACATATTGATACTTTTTGCATTATTGCCCTACACACATATCTCATTTATGGTTATTTTTAAGATTAAAGTGGAGTTTTCCATGAAGTTTACCAGTCGGGACTTAAGTTTGAAGCGGAC
>NW_015505382.1:1127015-1161595 GCF_001515645.1 Sinocyclocheilus grahami
ATTTCTGGGAGGCAATTATACAGAAATACTTTGATGACAGACTTTGCTTGTGCATTTCCGAATGACCATAACAACATTTCAGATGCTGTGGAATGAGATCGGTCCGCTGGTTAGTCAGGTTTTGCCGTCCCATAGCACAAAGTCACATGACTTTTTTGATGCGCTTGGAGGAATTTGTTCGCAAAATGCATTTCCATCTCCCATTATTCGCATCAACCCTTTTTCGCACAAGTCAAAAACCACCTCAAGCGAGCGTAAAAACTTTTTTGCGAATTAAGGGATTTTAATTCGAAATTTGGCATTTCCATCATTCGTTTCTCATGCGATACTTCAAAATGCGCATTAAAATAGGGTGATGGAAATATAGCTATTGACTGGTGTCTTGAAGACGGTTGGCCAATGCTGAGAGTGATGAGAATAAGTTTCTTCTCTGACCTTCACCCCAGCCTTAACATGATCATCCAGTCTGGCTTATTGGGAATCAATTGAGTACGCTGTTAAAATAATCTCATAGACGTTAGTTTTGAGCTCTTTTATCCCAAACTTTGAGATTTCCCAGAGGAAAATGAGAAGTGGTGTTTGTGGGGTGATGTGAGGTGAAATCCCTCAGGACATTTACTAAGAGTTTGGAGAAAAGGTGTCTACTTGGACAGATGAGGTGTCTACAAGGTGAGTCTTTGTAAGGGTAAGCCGTTTAGCTGTATTAAAGGATTTTCTAGACATATCATGGACCCGTTTGATTCCATACATTTTTTATAAAGTACTGTAAGAAGCACCAGAAGGTTAGAGAAGGGCTCAAGTAAGGGCATGTGTAGCATAGATATTTGGGATCTGTAAGGCTACATTCACACTGCAGAATAATATGGTTGTCAGTAATGTTTGGAGTGATAAATACTGTTATTTTCATTAACAGTTCGTAAAAAAGTGACAACTACATGTGTTTTGACATGCGTATGAGTTAAAAATTTATCAGAGGGTCAATGAGTTGACTCTCACCTATATGTCCAGATCTTGTTAGTTATTCAAAAATACATTTATGATTATTTGAAAACACATCTTTTATGTTATTGAATAGTTTTACATAATTATGATTTATTATGATGCGTTATTTCTTAGAAAATTCTTAGAAAAGCAGTTGAGCAATTTTGTTAAGTCATTATAAAAAAAATTGTCTGCCAAATCAAAGTATAGAACAGAATAAAACATTAAATATATAATTAAAAGAAGAATGTATGTGTGTGTGTATATATATATATATATATATATATATATTAAAAATATATCATAGAGACCCCTGCAGCAGACCCTCATGTACAGTATGTGTCAAGGTCAATACAGCTCTTAAAATATCAATTTGATTTGGATTAACCTCAGAACCACAGTAAACACCAGACTCGCTTGCGTCCTCACTGCTGATCTCAAAATATCCATTTATTACCCTGTTAATTTGATTGGTGTAAACATGTCATATTGGTTTAGCCGTGGGATAATAACAAGGCTGCAGCATTCCATAAATATCCGATAAGAATCTCATTATAGCCCTAATATGTGTATAAACAACACCAGTATGATGATTGCCCACTAATTGTATTGAGAGAATTGATTTTAGTGATACAAGCTAATGCAGTTTTATGTGCTTGACGGACCTTGTCAGACGTTCTCATAAAAAGCTACTCAACCTACGCATGTTTTCCTGTAAATGTTAATTTTATGGCTGATTTGTCAGCATGTGTGCTGTTTGTGTTCTCTCATGCATAAGCCAACTTCATGTTGATTGTCAGTGAAGTTTAATTAAATGCATATGCACAGGAATTGCTTTGGATTGAGTCTTAGTGTAGAGTAGTTGATTTCTAACGATGATCAGTAACTGGATTCAGATATGGTCCGATTTGTTTATTATCGTGTCTCTTACCTTTGGGTTTGATTGACAGATTAGTTTAAGAGTGGGGAGAGTCCTCCCTAGATAGCCCTTCCCATCATCCATCTAGTCTGTGGCATGTAGCATGGGAAACTGATGTGTATGTGAGAGAGAGTGTAACTAAGTCTGCTCTCCTTAGAGAGTTGTGTGTTAATGGAAACAGCACAGATTTTGTCTAGAGTGCTTTTCCTTATATGTTCACAGGACAGTAGCCTGAAAGTACCTAAATATCATAGTGTGAGTTCTTATGAGTTATGGGTAATACTAAACACTCTAAATGGCCTGATCTCTGAATATAACAGTTTTGTCACTGTCACATCCAGCTCATTGAAGTAGTGATTCTTACTTTGATTCATGTTGTGTTTATAGTGCTGTGTTTCAGTGAAGACTGTTTTCATTATAGAGCTGTATTCAGGTTTGATTCATCCACTTAAGCAATTACACTTCACACACTCGTCCAACTACTATACACCGTGTGCATAATTATTAGGCACGTTGATATTCTGATGATATTTTTTTCCAAGCACATTTTACCAATTCCAAACCACATGGGTTGTTAACGTAACCGATGATATTCAGAGAGTTAAACTACTTGGCACAAACTGATTGGTTCATGCTGCATATGCAGGCAATGAGCTTACTGCCTTGCATTTATATGGCTGGCTAGCATTCACTTGAGTTTCCTGCAGCGCGCTTTCAGAGTTTCTCTGAAACCCTCCACCTTCCCCAGCTCCACCTGTATTGATCTGCTACGGGTTATTTTATATGCTATTTGTGCAGCAGCAGTATGTCTTAAATACTCACGGCGCCGTATCGCTGTATGCATTGGCAGTAGCAAGTTCCTGTACTTGCTTGCAGCAGCAGCTATAACCAACAACAGCAGCAGCGTAGCAGATCTGTTCCGCCAAGACCAAACACATTAACATTGTCATATCCATCACCATGCTAAAATCTTCAGAGAGTTGTCATGATTGAACTACTATTAATTTTGTATTTAATCATTTATAAGTGATATATAATTGTCCATGAAGGCTGGAAGAGAAAAGATCCTTATATTCAGGAGTGTAGAATTATTAGGCATGTTTTCTTTTACAGATAAAATGAGCCAAAAAAGAGGTTTAACTCAGACTGAAAAGTCAAAAATTATTAAATCCCCATGAGAAATATTCAAAACTAATGCAATAGAGAAATTCTAAAGTTAAGACATGACCATTGGACAGCAAAATGCTCACTGGGACAGTGGGGTCAGAAAAAAACAAGTGGGGAAGAAAAGACAAACATTAACTGCAAAATAATGAATGTGAAGAATTAGGTGTAAAACCATCAGGAAACGTTTAGTCTCCAGCGCCACCATTTTCCAGAACTTCTTCCTGGAGTCTCCAGAATTACAAGGTGTCAGGTTCTCAGAGACTTTGCTTGGGTAAAAAATCTTTAAAAATGACCCTCACTTAATAAGAATAGCATGCTGAAGTATTGTGAAATACATTAAGACTAATTTTTTTATAGGCTTTATCGACAGATAAGTTGCGAGTGACTCTTGAAGGACCAGCACCACATCTTCTTGTACCACTTTTCTGGCAGTAAGTTTTAGGAGCTCATTTTTAGTCAATTCTGCAAGACAGACTTTTCAGGATATGGGGTGGAATAAAAATGAGCTCCTAAAACTTACTGCCAGATTCTGGAAGATACTTTGCAATTTCTCTATTGCATTAGTTTTGAATATTTCTCATGGGGATTTAATAATTTTTTGACTTTTCAGAGAGTTAAACCTCTTTTTTGGCTCATTTTATCTGTAAAAGAAAACATGCCTAATAATTCTGCACACCTGAATATAAGGAGTTTTCCACTTCCAGCCTTCATGAACAATTATATATCACTCATAAATGATTAAATACACAATTAATAGTAGTTATTAAGATTGATGTGGTTTGGAATTGGTCAAATGTGCTTGGAAAACAAATATCATCAGAATATCAACGTGCCTAATAATAATGCACACGGTGTATATGCAAAAGTGCAAAATGAGCCTTTGTGATTCCTTGTGGTCAGATTGGCTGGGAAGCCAATTTGCGAGGCGGCAATTTGCATCAGCATTGCACACAGTAGTGAGATATTCCTCCATTCGTTTATTCTTACTACATCTTATACAGTATTTTGCTTTGATTTCCCATCAGTCTCTGGCTATGTGAGTCAGTGGAAGCCTGTGTCTTGAGTCTAAAAGCAGCAGCAGTGTTGTGGGAAAGGCCATGAAGAGGTCTGACCCCTTCCAGCTGTCAGCTGGCTCAATAAACACACACACACGAGTCTGTAGGGACTATCCAGAGCTGTACCGTCATGTCTTGCTCACTGTTATGTCATATGTCATGCCGGAAGCTTATTACTCAGCCTGCATGAGCATTTATTATGATGGCAAGTCATTTACTCTTTCTCTCTGTCTCTCTTTCTAATTCTAGCTTTTTCCAGGAATAAATTACATTTTAAAATATATTAAAATGAAGGGAAGACAGGACTAACTTGTTGTTGACAGTGACTCTTTAAAACAGCTTCACATGAACATCAGTTCAGTCACCATCATAAATATACCCACGGTTCTGTTTTATTTTAGTTCGTGTGAAACTGCTGTGGCAATTCACACGAATCTCTCTGAAACGTCAGTAATTAGCCAGCAAGGCCTCGGGTTTATAAACACTGTCACAAATAATCTCTCTGGAGGCCTTATTGCCAACTCTAATTGCCGTCCATTAACACATCACAGACACAGCACATGCTGGATTGAGTTAACAACACTGCTCACTGTGGACACCCGCTGGCCAGCTCTATACATCACACACATTCTAATAAACTTGATGATTGTTTAATAAGATGTGATTCAGTTCTGTATTGGTGTTTGTTTCCTCTCATTTCAGGGTGGCAGAGAAGGAGCCGGTCAATAAGATGTCTCTGCATAATTTGGCCACAGTGTTTGGCCCCACTCTGCTGAGACCGTCGGAGTCAGAGAGCAGTAAGGCCCACATCACGCTGGCCTCTGACATCTGGTCACATGATGTCATGGCACAGGTTAGTCCTGGCTTACATACTCACTGCTCACTCAGTGGAAAGGACTCTTTCCCAGCATGGATATATCATATATCACCATAATGGGCTGTGGTTTGATGTGTTTGACAGTTTGAAGATGCACATCAGCGCTCATCGTGATGCTGATGTGCTCTGTGATTATTCCATCATCTTGATTTCCATACTGTCATAACATACTGACCTCAGGCGGAGAGCACAGTCCTGGGCATCTTCAGTTCACTCTGTATTTATGCGCTCATGTGTCGGCATGTTTATTGTTTGAGTGGATCTGAAGAGACTCTTTGACTGTTGATGTTGACCGGTATGGTTTGTTCACGATATATCAGAAACGTCTTAACCAGCCATAACATGAGCTGTTTCCATAGTTAACCAATTTTTCTGTCCACACTAAAAGCACAAATGCTGTGAGAAGCAACGCGAGACAATCAGAAGTCTTGTACCCACCCTTTTATTTATTTAAAAAATGTTTACATCTAAACTTAAATGATTGCAGTGCAGGAGCCCCTTGGGCATAATTTTGGTATATTTTGAAAGAAGACACTTGGGAGTTTTATGTGTGTGTGTGTGTGTGTGTGTGTGTGTTTGTATAAGACTCCCAAGTGTATATAACTTTGGAGCTCACATTTTCTAATTCTTAATAATAAAAGAGAATAATATATATTAATAATGTGGAACTTATACACTCTTAACAACAACAACAATAATAATAATAATAATAATTGTATTAATACAACTACTACTATTAATTCAGTGCTTTCTTGCGCTCAATAATGATAATTATTGTCATTGTTATTATTATTTATATAGTTTGGAGCCCATATACTCTTAGCCTTAATTCTACTACTATTACTACTATTACTACTAATAATAATAACAATAATTGTATTATTACTGCAGCTGCTACTACTACAATAATAATAATTATTATTATTATTGTAGTAGTAGCAGCTGCAGTAATAATACAATTATTGTTATTATTATTAGTAGTAATAGTAGTAATAGTAGTAGAATTAAGACTAAGAGTATATGGGCTCCAAACTATATAAATAATAATAACAATGACAATAATTATCATTATTGAGCGCAAGAAAGCACTGAATTAATAGTAGTAGTTGTATTAATACAATTATTATTATTATTATTATTGTTGTTGTTGTTAAGAGTGTATAAGTTCCACATTATTAATATATATTATTCTCTTTTATTATTAAGAATTAGAAAATGTGAGCTCCAAAGTTATATACACTTGGGAGTCTTATACAAACACACACACACACACACACACACACACATAAAACTCCCAAGTGTCTTCTTTCAAAATATAAGAAGAGACTCTTTGACTGTTGATGTACTCTGTATTTATGCGCTCATGTGTCGGCATGTTTATTGTTTGAGTGGATCTGAAGAGCTGTTTCCATAGTTAACCAATTTTTCTGTCCACACTAAAAGCACAAATGCTGTGAGAAGCAACGCGAGACAATCAGAAGTCTTGTACCCACCCTTTTATTTATTTAAAAAATGTTTACATCTAAACTTAAATGATTGCAGTGCAGGAGCCCCTTGGGCATAATTTTGGTATATTTTGAAAGAAGACACTTGGGAGTTTTATGTGTGTGTGTGTGTGTGTGTGTGTGTTTGTATAAGACTCCCAAGTGTATATAACTTTGGAGCTCACATTTTCTAATTCTTAATAATAAAAGAGAATAATATATATTAATAATGTGGAACTTATACACTCTTAACAACAACAACAATAATAATAATAATAATAATTGTATTAATACAACTACTACTATTAATTCAGTGCTTTCTTGCGCTCAATAATGATAATTATTGTCATTGTTATTATTATTTATATAGTTTGGAGCCCATATACTCTTAGTCTTAATTCTACTACTATTACTACTATTACTACTAATAATAATAACAATAATTGTATTATTACTGCAGCTGCTACTACTACAATAATAATAATAATTATTATTATTATTGTTGTTGTTGTTATTATAATAAATAATGTGACCTCTGGTTAGGACACAATGTTTTTCTCATTCCCTCTTCTTCAGTCACTACTAAAGGCCTGTTCACACCAAAGACGATAACTATAAAGATAAAGATGTTATACTTCTAAAAATCGTTCTCAATATTAAAGAATAGCAGAGACCACACCACAGCTATAACGATAAAGGCACAGAGAAACAATATTGACACTTTCAGAATGATTTTTTTTCCAGCTGATGAACAATAAAAACAATGACACCAAAACCAGCTCGAGAATTTAAAGCGACAGACGAGCATGTGCTTATTAACAGAAGATATGTGACCCTGGACCACAAAACCAGTCATAAGGGTTTTTTTCAAAATTGAGATTTATACATCATCTGAAAGCTGAATAAATAAGCTTTCCATTCTTGTATGGTTTGTTAGGATAGGACAATATTTGGCTGAGATACAACTATTTCAAAATCTGGAATCTGAGGGTGCAAAAAAATCTAAATACTGAGAAAATCGCCTTTAAAGTTGTCCAAATGAAGTTCTTAGCAATGCATATTACTAATCAAAAATTAAGTTTTGATATATTTACAGTAGGAAATTTACAAAATATCTTCATGGAACATGATTTTTACTTAATATCCTAATAATTTTTGGCATAAAAGAAAAATCAATAATTTTGACCCATACAATGTATTTTTTGGCTATTGCTAAAAATATACCCCAGCGACGTAAGACTGGTTTTGTGCTCCAGGGTCACATATCATCCGCTGGTGTGGATGCTTAAATAGTTATATTTATAGTTTTCTTTCTTAGTGTGAACGGGCCTTAATTCTGAACTTCTAACATAGATCTTGCATGTTCTGTGCTAAAAAAGTAGTAGTTTCCTTTTTGTTGTTGTTCAGACTAAACTCACAGTGTCATTCATGCAGGAGTTAGAGCACCATCCAGTGGTGTGGGTGAATAATGCTGACAGTTTGACAGATGGTTAGTGTGTGGATCCCTGTAAATCCTCCTCTCTCTTCACAGGTTCAGGTTTTGCTGTACTACCTGCAGCATCCACCCATATCCTTCGCTGAGCTGAAGAAGAACACACTCTATTTCTCAACTGACGTCTAACCCCAACAACAGACTCCCTTCCTCTCAAACATTGTCTTTTTTGTGTACAAAGCCTACGGTCCAGCGGGGGGACAGTGAGAGACTGTGGCCACTCTCCCCTGCGTTTGTTGTCTCCAGTCATGTTCATGTGTAAAGGGAGCTTACGCTTCACTCCAGCGCGGAGAAGAGCTGCAGCGAGAGGAGGACCATCGCCCAGGATTCAGCATCACCTTATACAGACGTTGCACTTATCACACACGTGTCCTGCCAAACACAAACACACATCTTACAAAGTCAAGCACTTCGTTTACCATCCAGTCCGAAGGTTCGTGTCTTGGGATGTTGGTTGGTCTGAGTTGCAGATGCATGCTGGGATGTCTGCATCCGTTGTGGCATCTCCTCTAAAGCTCAGTTCAGTGATGCCAGAGCTGGAAATCAACTGCAATTGCTCTCTTTCCGAAGAGACGTTCCAGTAAACATCAGCATTTACATGTTTTAGAAATATTATTTGTTTTGTTTCGTTTCATAAGCTTTTGTGCATGTGATAACGAGGACAGCGAGCTGTGAGTGTGTGTGTGAGAGAGAAAGAGCAAATACATCTGTTTAAAATACATATTTCATGCTGCGAGTGTTTCCTTCTGGGCAAAGCATTGAAATCCCAGACCTTCCTTGTCCAAGTACATCCAGGCCAAAAATCGCCCTATTTATTATGAATATATACTGTTAGTTGTGCCTGTACAGTTCAGTACACTTTGAGACTCTGTGGAGTCCTTCATTTGTGATTTTTGGTCTATTTTTTATTTGTTTTAACTTCCTTTCAGTATAGACTTGATTATACTGTAGAAGAGAGAAACTAACAGTTAAATCAGCCAGCTTTTGGGACAAGTTGTGGTATGCAATGTAGAAAAATGCAAAACTATGTCTTAATTTGGAGAAAAATCATCTCCTGTCATCTTTGCAAGTTGAAGTGTCTGGTGATACTTCAGTTTATTCTGTAGAAAGATCTGTGTTATTTGCCCTTTTTTGCATGTTCAGCTTGTCAGATCAAAAGTGGCAGGATAACACAAAGATTCATTTTCTTCTTTGTATTTTTATTTTATTTAAGGATTATTATTATTATTATTTTTACTCCACTGCTGAAGACCACTGGCAGAGTGGAGGGAAAAATTAAACTTTTCTTCTATAAAGCCAGTGACATGTACTTCATAAGCACTGTTAGATTGCAGACTATTTGGTATTTTAATATAAAAGGAAATTAAAAACTGGTGTATTTTATTTCTGTTGGAAAGATATTGAGTATAGTGTATTAACAAGGGTAAATGTTGATGTGACCTTTTTTCCCCCCGTTTTTAGTCAAATAAATAAAAGTACATTGAGCACAGCAAGTTTTTGTTTTATTAAAAGGTCTGCTTGAAGTCAAATATCTTAAATATGCTTATGTGGGGTGGCTTTACAGGTGTGAATTGTTGGATAGAAGAAAAAGGCACAGTAATCTATGCATAGGTGTAAAAACGGATATAGCATGACATATGAAAAGCATATACAAAGCCAGGTACCGTATGGCCACATGCTCAAGCAATGCTACATTACATACACCGCTTTATCAAAAAGCTATCAAACTTTTTCAGCATGATTATGCTTCTGTGTGAGGTCCAAACTGAAATCATTTACTGAAAGATCTGGACTGGCCTGCACAAAACCTGGACCTGAACCCGACTGCACACCTTTGGGATGAATTAAAGGAGCGAGTCAGATCCCATCATTCAATGGCAGAGCTTGACCCCACTGATGGGAGCAAGTCCCTGTACATCCATGATCCAATGTCTCATTAAATGCTCAGTAACCACATTTGGTGTTAGTGTATTTCAGTAAAAAGGATTTCATTAGTTCAAATAATTATCAAATAGGTAGCACTTAAACTTTTGCTTTAAACACACAGGGGTGGCCGGGGCTAGTTGTCACATGGGGAAGTTGTCACAAGGACTGTATCTAAAAAGGGTTTTTAAATCAATAGTTCACTTACACAAATGTGTGTTTCCTCTAGCAGTGGTTGTGTATGCTGCTTTCAAACATCCAGATCTAAACCTTCTTGAATTAGAATCATGTTTGTCAGTCATTTAGTCCATTAAACTAAAATTACAATATATATCATTTTGTTTAGGGTATGGGGTAACAAGTGAACACAATAATACCACACTTAATGGTCTACTATATAATGAAGACGAGGATAAGGATATACAGTATATATTTTGTCATATAAATGTCAGTTTGGGGAGAGGTGTCACGTGTTTATGATGATACAGTATATTCTATGTATAATTTTGCTTCCCTTACAAAATAGTTATTCTTGAAGTTCATTTTTTTTAAATAAACTTACATAAAGTTCAAGTATATTTTCCAAGTATACTTGATGTAGTGTAATTTCAATGTACAGTACTAGTAGCATACTTGTAAGTGTACTGTTTCAATACTTGGGACATTTAGGGCCTTACAACACTTTGTTATAATTACTGAACTTAACAGCTAGCCAGTGTAGAGATGATAAAGGAAAGGAAAGGAGAGGACGTGACGTGTGGCGTCCCATACTCAGAATTTGTGCTCTGCATTTCACCCATACAAGTGCACACACACCGTAAACACCAGTGCCTTGCTCAAGGCCCAGGGTCTTACCTCGGTCATGGTATTGAGGGTGGAAGACAGCGCTGGATATACACTCCCCCACCTACAATCCCTGCCGGTACCAAGACTCGAACCCATGACCATTAACCATTAGGCCTGGCCTGCCCCCTAAAACTGAGGTGATGTGTTCAAAGTAGGAGCTCAAGCAGCTGCATTTTGATCTGTAGCTTGTTTATTGAAGATGCAGGATAACCACATAGTAGTGCATTACAATAATCCAGTCCAGAGGTCATGAATGCATTAACCAGCTTTTCGGCCTCAGAAACAGATAACTTGTTCTTGGCAATGTTTCTAAAGGCCAATTCACACCACGCCGACAAACGGCAACAGTCATGTTCGTCGGGTTTTGTCAGACAGGTGTGTATCTCTGTTGGTGTCTGTTGACTTGTTTTCAACGATTGAACGTGTTGAATCTGTGTTTGTGGGTCTTGGACCATCTGAGAAGTGACGTAGCCTACTGTATTCTGTCGGCTGTCGGTGTTGGTCAGAGTCTGTCGGTGTGAATTGGCCTTAAGATGCAAGAAGGCTGCTTTTATAACACGTGGAATGTGATTTTTTTCATTCATTAAATAAACTGACATTAATTAACATGTATAACTGACATTTTTGATAACAGAAACGAGACATGACGACAGAAAAAATGTGGTAAAATATCACATTTGTTGCTCAGTTAGGCTGTTATTCAGTTTTCAGTTAGCCTAGTTCTTGTGTTATGATCACATTTTTAATGTTGTAGAGTTCATTTTCAGCAATATTCCGTGTAAAGTCAATGCAACATGTTGTAAGAGTTGTACAAACTGTGTTTGAAATACGAGTTGTGTTTTAATTTTTCGCATGAACTAAGTAAACTCATGAATTTTACTCTTAGTGTAGGCTATATGTTTTATATGTTGTTGAATATGTTTGTTTGTTGTTTGATTATAAAGTGTTAATAAACGATACATATATGTGTGTGTGTGTGTGTGTGTGTGCGCGTTTTTGTGATCTATGAGGACACAAATTTGTATAATAACATGGGTATGACATAGGTATTACAACGAGAAGGTGATTTATGAGGACATTTTCAGTGTCCCCGTAATTCAAAAGGCTTATAAATAATTCAGAATGAGTTGTTTTGAAAATCTAAAAATGCAGAAAGTTTCCTGTGAGCGGTAGGTTTAGGGGTAGGGTTGGTGTAGAGCAATAGAATACGTTGAACGTACAGTATAAAACCATTACGCCTATGGAGAGTATCCATAAACCATAAAAACAAACCTGTGTGTGTGTCTGTGTTTTTTTAATCATTTCTAATTAAGATACACATTATCTTTTTTTTTTATAATCAAAGATGATTATAAAGATAATCAAAAGATTTTATAATCAAAGATGTTTATTGGTATACATCTTGCAAATAACATTATATGAACTAAAAAAATCTGGGAAAGGCAGTTTACCTGAATTCACCCTATCATTTTAATTAGACCTCTTTTTAGTTACTTTTTAGAAGTATACAAATAGCACAACTGAATAAATGTGTTTTTGTAAAGGTTGTTTTGTTTTATAATTCTTTGCTTACATTTTGTGAGGCTGTTTACTTGGTAGGTTCAGGCAGCTTATTTCTAATAGCAAAAGTTGGCATGTGCTAGTAGAAAATGTTACAATGTTTACAAGAGACAGACAGATAGACAGACAGACAGACAGCAGCGCTCACGTGCTCTCAGTCTAGCACGTGCCGCTCAGTAAACGACACGATCTCAACAAACAGCAGCGCGTGCCTGACCCTTGTGACCTTGCGACGACCTCGGTCAAGCGTGGGCCAGGGGTTCATCGCCCCAGACAGACCACATTCCTGTCTGGAGTCTGCTATAAATAGCTCGGGGTGAAGATGGGTGACACACACCTTCCTCAAACCGGACATGATGCAGTCCTCCTCACTGACCGAGCGCGAGAAGAGCATCCCCGCAGCTGAAGGCTGTTTCCTGATGTGGCGGGACTACATGGACCTCCGCAGGACCCTGTCGCAGCTGCTGGAGCATCGCGACGGAGCACAAGCCGCAGATGTCAGCGAGACGCCCGCGGAGGGTTTCATGAGAGCCGGCTCCAGCAGCAGCGTCTCCAGCACCTCCGCCTCCTCCAGCCGCGACCTGCGGACCCCGCGGGACTCCTGCGGATTCTGCCGACAAAACGGAGAGACGCCGGTGGTGTACATGAGTCACAGACTGAAAGCCCGAGACGGACGGATCCTCTGCCCGATCCTGAGGAGCTACGTGTGTCCGTTCTGCTCCGCCACCGGAGACTGGGCGCACACCCGCCACTACTGTCCGCGGAGAACCACACCGGGGACCGGCGACGCGTGAATCCGTGGACTCTGTCAACACTGTACGTCTGTGTTTCGACGTTTGTTGTGAAAATGTGTTCAAAAAAGTTGTTTACATGTTCAAAACGTGGTTGAAACGTGTTTTTATGGTTCATTTCAAAATAAAAATATTTTTCTAGTGCATCAAAAACAGGATTGTTTTTTGAATTGTATTTAAATCCGTTCCTCGTGTATATGATTTGGCATTTAGTTGACAGTCATATAATAATAATTTGTCCAAATCAATACTTAATCCAAATTGAATGCATTAATGAAAAACAGCAAAATCAACACCTGCTGAATTGTACAATTTTAGGGTTACAAATGGTACAAATTGAACAGGCTTCAGTTTAACATCTGATGTGAATAAACAGGTTACTTTACAGTTTGTGCATCAGTTTAAGAAAAGAATTGTCTCTTGAGTCCATCTGCCAATTTAACACGTGAAGGAAATCTTTTCAGGTATTTGACTTCTTTGATTTTAAAAACATGCTAAAATATTTTGAAAGTTAAACTGATATTAAAGAAGGAAATTTTACTCTCTGAAGTAATATTATTTTTATGAGAATAATTTGGCCATGCTGACTGCACTAAGCACCGTAGGTGGTGCTATAAACCAACGGTATGTTATGCGCCACACAAACTAGTGAAGAAGAAGAAGAGCATGCGGTGGTGCGGGAAACATGAACACGGTAAATGTTTGTACTTGTGTGTCGTTGAACGTTAAATATTTATATATTCAGCAGACACCGGGACAGTTGATGCTTTTAGAAGCTGCTGTCGAAGTTGCTTTGATAGATACGATGTGGTGGTGGTTGGTTTTCAGGTAGTTTACAGATCCTTTATTAGACAAATGTCAGATATAAACAATTTCTCAACATTACTGAGCAATTGTTAATTAGTTTGTTTTCTAGTTCTCTTTAATTCGTAATTAACTCCACATTTTTATAGATATGTAAAAGAAAGATACTAAAGACATACGTAATGTAACGTAATGAAGTAATTACAGATCCCCCAGACAAGCTTGCAAAGTTTAAAATCATGTACAGCAAATATATCTGAAACTTATGCCTGTGTGTGTGTGTGTGTGTGTGTGTGTGTGTGTGTGTGTGTGTGTGTGTGTGTGTGTGTGTGTGTGTGTGTGTGTAGTTTTCTGGTGCATTATGGGCTCATCTCTGCTTTCTGTTGCTGAGCAGCTTTTGAAAGACCTTCAGAGAACTTACTCGGAGACAAACCAGAGTAGGTTTAAAACTCACACACTCACTGATGTCTTGGCAGCTGGATGAAGCCATTGGGGGATGAAACATTAAGTAACAATTGCAGCTGAAAAGCAGAAAAACTACTAATCATCCTGCAGTTATCTCATCAGTCTTCACAGACAAACTCACACTGTACAATGGGCTCCAGAAATCTCTGATCACTAGTGAAAATTTGCATATATTGTGAAAATTATTTTAATACTAAAACAATTTTTAAAGGGGTCATATGATGCTTTTTTAAAAAGATCATTATTTTGTGGATTTGGTGTAACAGAATATGTTGACATGCTTTAATTTTCAAAAAATACATTATTTTTCAAATACTGTACATTATTGTAGGTCCTCTATCCCCCGCCTCTCTCAAACGCTTCGTTTTCTACAAAGTCCCTCCTTCCGACAAGCGCAGTCTGCTCTGATTGGCCAGCTGACCCAGTGCATTGTGATTGGCCGAACACCACAAGCACTCGTCGGAAATGTAACGCCCCTTACCATAATCGCGAGCTTCATCTTTCAAAATAAATGTAAAGACAGAGCCCGAAAGGGGAACAGAGTCGTGTGACAGACACAGTGATGAAGCTGGTATGTGTGCAGTACACAAGCCACGGTTAAGACGATTGTGTCTCTCTCTCTCTCTCTTTCTCTCTCTCTCTCTCTCTCTCTCTCACATGATGAGCAAAACTCCGCATTTGAACAGTCAGTAGCAAATACTTAAACTAATAACAAAACAATAGCTGATTCAGAAGTGCCAGATTGTCATAGCAAAGTCAGAATGACCTCCTCATCTCCTCATCCTCCTCATTCATTTTATGGACGATCAGCTTGTAACACTCCAAAGAGAAAGGAAAGCTTGAAATCGCATCATATGTCCCCTTTAATGTTAGAGATGTTTAGCTTCAATAATGTCAAGCATAAATTTGGATAGTAGGGTTAGTGGTCTGATACTGATATATGTATATTGTGCTCAAGTAGAAGCAAGAACATTCTATTATGATTCTAATTTACACTTAAAATAGCAGGATTTTCTGATATTTATTCTACTTATTTTAAATAGTGGCAATTCTCTGCACCTCAGTATTGTAGTACATTATAAAACAGTATGCAATAATAACGTATTTAGTGTAAATGATAACTTATTAACTTGTATAACTTCAAATTATTAAATGAATGCCACCTTTATTGGGACGATAAAGCCGTCCCTACACCTACCCTAACCCTACTCGATGCTTTATTTTCAACGTTTTGATTATTTCCTTCATTTTTATTGAAAATAAATGGCTTTCTGATGTGATATGAGATTTGAAAAGGGAGGGGAAAAGTTCGACAAAAGGCGGATTTGAACTCGGGTCGATCGCGTCAAAAACACGACGGCGCACGCTTTACCATCTATGCCACTGGAGCTGACTTTTTACAGCCATCTTCTGTAGTGTTGACTAGGCCAGTGTTTCCCAACCGGGGTGCCGTCTGTCGAGTGCAGGGTTGCCGTGTAAAAAATCTTTTTTTAATATTTTTAAATTGCTAAAATGTTCAAAAAAGCATCTATTATATAATATCCATTTCTGATGTCGCCAGTAATTAGAAATGCACCGAAATTTCGTCTGCCGAAAATTAGTTCACGCTCAGGTTTCACTTTCACATGGTGTGACGCTCTGCGTATTATCCCGCTCTATGCGTGTGTGTGCTCTGCTCAGTCGCTCCACTCGTATACCGTTCATGCTCATCGGAACAGCAAAGTCCACTCAAAAATTGAGCCGACAGGAAACATCGATGTAGTACAGTATTGTTTCTGTCTGCAATAGCCCTACTGTGCTGTAACAAGGTGTGGTATATGGGCAACTCTGGTAACGCTGCCCTCTCATTCACTGATCTGAAAAAAAATTAATAAATATCTTAACCCTACTGTTAGACCTACCTGAAAAACTAAAAAGCAATTTAATTCGAAGGCCTGTCGTTATTTTTTATTACTGAGTGAGCAAACATTTGTGAGATAGCTAGTTATAATAGTAATTAAATAATGTTTATGTATGTATAAAAGCCTACATTAAAATCTGTCATATAAATTGGTCTCTTCAATAGAAATTAGCCTACTGATTATCACCATTGATGGACAAAAATGTTTAATAATATTACAAATATCTGTATGACATTTATGTTCTGCAGTTCTTCCCTGTTGTACCGAATATCTATACTTTTCAAATGATCATATCGAAGTTAGAAATTCAAATATTGTGACAAAATTAATTTTGTAGGGGGCCACAAGTTTGTTAAAATTTCCAAAGGGTGCCGCGACTAAAAAAAGGTTGGGAAACACTGGACTAGCCAATCTCACATTGGTGGGCGAAGTTAGTGTAAATAGCCTGTGCTGACAAGGCACTTAATGACACTCCGTAAAGATTTTCAAAGTGTTCTGCTGTTCTCGGGCATTTGAGACTAGGGCTGCACAATAAATCGAAATGGAATCGAGATCGCCATTCGACAGAAGCTGCAATTGGTATGCGTATATTTCAGTGAAGCACGGTTCTGTGATCAGCAGTAAATCTCCATCCAAAGGCCAGAGGGCGCTCTCGCGCTGAAATTCCAAATACGCCTCGCAGAAGAAAACCATCGCTGCAGCTGAATAATCAGAAGATTTAACTGCTTTTATTGATTCAACGTGACTAATAAACACACGACTACGGCAATATACGGTTTATCTGAGTTCTTATTATAATTTTCATTAAAATAAAGTATATTTATAATGCAATGCCTTTATCACTGCTTAAATACTATGAAATATGTTGCGTGCCTTATTCTGTGTAAGAAGCCACGTCATCTCACAGAAGGATTTATTTCAAACACTCAGCTGACGTTATGAAGTGAGTTTGGAGTAAAAATGTTATTAAATGTGGTATTTTCACGTGCTTTCAGATGGAGCAGCATTTACTTCACAAAGCCGTAGTTCACTGAGAAGCTACGCAAACAGCTGTCATTATCGCGAACGATTTCTTCGATTTCAGAATTTCAGCGATTTTGTTTTTTTTGGCGTAACTTGTCAGTGAACTACGGCTCTGTGTAGTAAATTCTGCTCCATCTGAAAGCACGTGATGATGATTTACTGCTGATTACAGAACTGGCTTTACTAACAAAATGCGCATGACAATCGCATTCGATTAATCGTGCTGCCCTAATTTGGACCCCATGTGTCTCATACAAACATTTAAACAACTGATATCTAGTGAATAACAGTTTAATTGATTCTCAGGTAAATTTCAGAATAGATAGTAACTCTGTACAGAATCATCATTTTACCCTGTTAACAAACCCATCCCAAACTAGTCCCCAACTACGCTTTAAAGGCCACAGCTTGGCTATAATTAAATACAATCAAAACATCATTCAGTATATAATAATGAGAATCAAATGAAGATAAAATACCCATTCTTATATCACATTTACAATCACAATCAGCATATTTCTCTCACACAGCTATTACTGTCCCATTTCCAAACAGGTTAAGTACTTGGACCATTTTTTTTATAGGTTTAAATTAGCTTATCCATCTGCTTATAAGACACTTTTTTTCTTTTCTTTTCTTTTTTCAAATGCAGCCACTCTAGCTTAAACAACTGACATTTGATCAACATTTTAAAAAAATTAGGCTTAATGGTAAAAACTGCATGTGTGGAAGTGAACTGTAAAGTCAGTGACATTTTGAAAGTAGAAATAGCTGAAATTTCTATTACTGACACCGGATGGTGCACTTATATCAGTTTTTGATTGCTTAAACAGACAACACGTCCTGTGGAGTGGTGTTCAAGTTTCTTATGGTCCATGGTGTTGAGGTTTCCTTTCGCATAGGCTTCAAAGTATGGAGATTTATGTTCATATTTTTCCTACAACATCATGTTCCTCGGAGCCTATTTCTTAATGAGATGTTCAGTAGTCCAAAGCCTTGTATCAAATAATTGTGTTAAAATGTCAATATATTCATTGAGTAAATGTGAAATCCTTATGTGTGCAGACAATACTTAATGCAGAACATCTGAATAAGAGTAATGACATTATTCTGTTGGAATTTTGATGTCAAACAACACCAGAGAGAAATATCAAGGGAGTGATGATGGCTGTAGTGTTTTTGAGATTGAGATGTCCTTTCAATTTGTGCTTGTTTGGGTCTTTCTCCAGAGAACCATGGTGACCACAATAAACAACCAAAATAGGCTGGTTTGCATGACTGATTATTGGTTATTGGTATTGTGTTTAACATGCATTTAACTTAGTTATTTTTCCCAGATGTTATGTTTCATGTACTCAAATATGTTCCTTTTGTGCATTAAAAACATGCTTTGTGCTTTTACATTTTTCAGTTTTATAAAACACTATTAACTAATATTATTTCTTTTTCTCTTTCTTATAGTTCCAGATGACCTACTAATAGCGTAAGTATTTTCCCCTATCCTCCTCCTTAAGTTAGATTTACCATACTGTGAGATCTGGCCTTGAACTACAGACTGTTAAATATTTTGGATGCTCTTGACCTGAATTTGAGGAGGGTCAATTATAGCAGATGTGTGTATTATTGCCACTGAACACTGTACAGAAACCAGCGCTTGCCTCTTAACTGCCAGATGCACTCAACACAGGCTTTATCAAGCACATATGTATGTCTTTACTCAGTGCTCTCTTTCTAGACGTCATTGATTGAATGAATCATGATGTTAAAAGCGTCCTCAAACCCACAATGACAGTCATCAGGCTGCCATTGAGGGAAGCACTAAGCCACAGTAATTACTCTACTCTGGGAATCACATTCCTCCATAAATGGCTGTTCACATCACAAGTCAGCACTTTTTGCTTTTTTGGGCAATTGATTGTGGTTTCAGTGTCATCATCGCGTCATGTGTTCGCTTAGGTCTGCGTCTCTCTGAGACATTATTTGAATGTGGCTGGATGACTTTCAGATGATGCAGTTCCATACTTCCACTTTAGAATGTGTTGCTATAGGCTTGATGTCAAGACCAGATTGGCTCACAAGTGATATTGTTTTTGAGTTTTATATTAAGACAGGAAACGGCACTTGCTTTGGGTTAAAAGTGAGAGCTGAGGTTTGTTGCCCCTCAGCTTCCTGTGTACATTTTACTGTCTTATCTCACCTAGCATGGTTTCCTGTACCTACAGTTAAAGAATGAAACTTGAAAAAAATTAAACTTTGCCGAAAGTGTGCTCATTCTCAGGCCATCAAAATGCCGTTGGTTTCTTCATCAGAACAAATTTGGAGAAATTCAGCATTACATCACTTGCTCACCAATGGATCCTCTGCAGTGAATGGGTGCCGTCAGAATGAGAGTCCAAACAGCTGATCTACCATAAGTAATCCATACGACTCCAGTCCATTAATGAATGTCTTGTGAAGTAAAAAGTTGTTTGTTTGTAATAAACAAATCCATCATTAAGATGTTTTTAACTTCAAACCGTCTTCTATCCATATAATATTGCTTTCTACAGTGAAAAGGATGACTCGTCTGAATCAGGAGAGAAATACGCACACAAGTGAAAACGGTTCTAAACAAATATGTTGGTGGATTTTGATGTAAGGGGATAGACTTTTACACTGGTGGATGCGTTTTAATGAATTATGGACTGGGATTTTGGCCAGAAGCACTGGTGAAATGCCTTAATGATGAATTTGTTTCTTATGAATATGCAGCCATTTAATTCACAAGATGTTAATTGATGGACTGGAGTTGATGTTGATTATTGGATAGTGATGTTTATCAGCTGTTTGTACTCTCATTCCGACGGCACCCATTCACTGCAGAGGGTCCATTACTGAGCAAGTGATTTCGAGCTTTCGACTTTCTCCAAATCTGTTCTGATGAAGAAACACCTACATCTTGGATGGCCTGAGGGTGAGTTAAGTTTTAGCAAATTTTCATTTTTGCAAGAAATTTCTCTAACTCTCATTTTATTCTGTTTTACAGATTACGGTTTGTGTTTGGCCAATGTGCTCTTCAGGCGTTGGACCTGGTGGACCAGCGCTCTGTCACATGTGTGTCATCACCTAGCGGCCGAAAGGCATTTCAGGTAGGAGTGAATAAATGTCTTTGTCTGTTTTCTTTCCACACAGCCCCTGAACAAAACATATTTTCGTCATGTTTGGCTGTTAATGATGTATAGACATTTCTGCAACCAAAATATTCAGGCAAACTCTTCAAATTCTTGGTTTCGGCCAGATTAGTTTTGGAGGGCCGAAATCAATGACCAAAACACATTTTGACTGTCAACATCTCACACAATATAGACAAGCTACAACAGGTGAACCTTTCAGAAGTGAGGACCAAAAAATGATGCTAGTATAGCAATATGTCAAATTCTCCAAATATGGAGAATGGCTCATTGACTTAAACATTTCAAACATTGTGGTAAATCAATGATGTAACATAGTCCTATAATTATTCACAAGACTGCGTGTGCTTCTCTTGTTAGATGCTTCTCCTAATTATTCACAACAACACATTTTTCTGTCATAGATTGCAAGTGAATGTTTGTTTTGCTTTGCAACAATATCTGCATGAAATAAATTCTTTCCCAATGAGTCTCCAACACAAACACGGTCTTTAGAGTCCCTTGATATGAACACTGCAAACACAAAATAATCTCAAAAGGTACTGAAAATGTCTTTGTACATTTAAATTGTAACTATCGCAGGATATGTGTGTATTTGTATAATGTATGGTGAGCTTACATCATATTGCAAAATATATTTGTTCATTTTGTTGCATGTGATGGTGATTTGCAGTGTGAATTTGTGGGAAACTTGGATGCTTTTAATTCAGTGAGAGCAAAATAAAACTGACTGCATCAGAAGCTGCTGTTGTGGTGTCTGTCTGCCCTCTTCCCCTCCACTCCTCAGTTTACCATGGCCACTTTTGGAGCATTTTTCAAAACTGTGGTGAGGGCAAACCGGTGCTGAAATGGGGAGTTTCGTAACCTTTTAAAGAGTTGAGTTGTGTTAGTCAGAGTGACCTAAATCCCCTCAGTTTATGACTAGTCAGTCCCTGAAAATGTCCACACTATAGTCTACTACAGTCAGACGTATCAACACCACGCACAATGAACTCATCATGTACTCTCAGTCCCAGAGTGTCTAGAATGGTCAGCCAATGTCCAGGAGGGAGTAGGTGGGCGGAAAAGCCTCAGTTTCCCCATAATTCCTCACATGACTGACCGTAGATTTCAGCATATGTCTGTTACTCTGGGTTAAGTTTCCGTAAAAACACCTACGACGAGACCAAACAGAAGAAAAGCAAATAAAGAGCAAACATTACCAGAAAACAAAGTATAGTAATAAAAGTTAATAGCCCTTTTTATGACCTGCTGTGGTTCATCTTTAGACAGTCATTGATGTCTGTGTGCGTTTATCATCTCTATTTGTCATTGGTAATTCTAGGCTCAATTGTCTTTTTCTTTTTTTTTTACAAAGTGATTTAGTTCCTGTAATTGCATTTTTAGGTATTTTCCAGGAATCTTTTATGTTCTTGTTCAATAAAGTGATGGAAAAAAGTTTTTTTCTCCTTCAATTTTTTTAATTTTAAATTCTCATTGAGTCTGAGATCTGCGGAGCTTACTGTGTATCGCACACATGCAGTTTTTCTTTTCTGTTTTACTGCCCTACATGACCACAGGATGTCTTTTATCTAAAAACAATATTTTGAGATTTGAGAGCTCTGAACTGTAAGGCTGAGATGTACTACCTTGCAGTTTGACTGTCTCTCATTATTTCCAATTTCAGTCATATAAATATGTCCTCCTTTATTCTAGATTCCAAAAGGAAGGTCACTCTTTAAAAATCTTTTGTTTTGTACTTTCCATATTTGTAATGCACTGAAATCATTTTTCATTTTTGATGAACACCATAAGCAAAGTTTACATTTTAATTTATCTGAAAATTTAAAATGAAGTTTCCTTAAATTGGGGTCATTGGGTAATTGAAGTCGGTACTGTATGCTGTTCAGGGTGTTGTTGTGTTCTCGGGTAGTAAATTAAACAAGTCGTAGTGAAGCTCTTTGGCAAGGAGCTGCCTCTCAATATATTTCAGTTGTACAAATTTGACATCTTGCTACTTTAGCATTTTTGGTCATGGTGAAGTGTGTCCACACTGCTTACACATTTACCTGCTGTAGCTAATCTATGTTGTGTGCACAAACACTAACAAAACACTAGCAACTATTTTTGGATGATGATTTTGGCTCTCCAAAACTATGTTTTTAGCATCTTCAGTCACCAAAATTTGGGTGCTTCTCTACTTTATATGTCAAAGTCTGATTTCTCTGCAAAAAGTAGTATTATATAATAATGAGAATGAAATATTACAATATTATACTACGGGGGCGTTGAATGCTTGAGTCTGATTGGCTGACGAACCTTCTGAGGTGTGCCATTATTTTCAGGGAAACGCATGGCGAAAGTAGTTCCAGGCAGCTCTCTTGACCGCATTACAGTTCCATCTCACTTCGCATAGTTAACTGTAATAACGGAAATTAACATACAGTACCTATACAGCACACAGGAATTACTGCAATCACACGTGCTCGCACACTACGGTCACGCAGTTTGCACAAAAAGTGTTGTCAGCGCTGCTCTGAGGATTTTATCAGTTAACCTTCAGATATAGTGTAGCATACACATGACATTTCTCACTAGCGAGGTAATAACAGCGCTGTTTAGAGACGCTGCTGCAGAACACTATTGAGGGACACACAGAAGTAATTCTAATTCTCACAAGCTCTTTCTCTCTTTCTCTGTGTGTCTCTGTCTCTCTCGCTCTCTTTCTAATAACTCATTAATAACTGCATTAGAATGCTATCAACGGCTCAAGCCTCCATTACCAGCTTTAAAATTACATTTGGAACCAGCAAAAGAGGCGTTGGATGAGATGCGGAAGAAATAATCCTACTCACAATAGCGATTTAAGTACAAAAACCGGACGAATCCCTTATATATATCATCTGATTGATGTCTTTAGGTGTCGTAACCGTAGTATGAGCGGAATAATTGACTCCGGGCCCTTGAATTATTAGAAAAATAATGCACACCCGGGGTGTAATGGCCATCACCACCTCGGGTGTGCATTATTTTCCTAATTCAACGGCCCGGAGTCAATTATTTCTTACTTATGATTGATTTTTTTTTTATGACATGTTCATGTTATTACAGGATGTGGTGCGAATTCAGTCACTGTGTCCCGTGGCATGAAAAAACAGAGTTTAAATGATTGTTGAGTGACTGGTGTAAGTAAGGATGTCTTTGTGCATTAGGTTCCTTAATATGCAGTATAACATTATTTTTTATCGTTAGTGTGAAGATGTGGCACAATTGTTTTTAGGCTGATTAGAGTATTTCCTGCTTGTTGGAATGATCTGAGTGATTTTATGTAGATCAATTTGTACACTAAAGAAGGCAAAGCAAGTGAAATGATGTTGTGGATAAATGTAGCTGTTGAAATATTGTGCTGTGCAGAGATCAGTGCTTCTGCAGTCTACATACCCTGAGGTGCTAAATTGTTCCGATCACATTCCCAACTCTAAATTTGATTTTTTTTTCAGTAGCATCTTTAGTTCTGGAGCTCATTCATACTGAACGCAAAGGTGAATGTGAAGTTTTGTTCTGCAATTTATGTGATTTAATATTTGATAAACACTTCACAGTGTTTGGTCTTCTAGTCAAGAGGAACAGTATAAATGCAGGGATATTCAGGCCCACAGGAATCTGTGCCCACAGAACTCTGTAGAAAGCGCTGCAGGTTCTACGCATTTAGTCTAAACTGTTTCTTTTTAGTGCACTTCAGAGTGTGGTACAACCAGATCTGTTTTCCATGGTTAAAGTTTCCTCTGAAATCAGCACAGAAAATGTGGAAAGAAGTCCACCGATTCCTTTCGGGCCCTCGGGGTTGTGTGTTGGCGAGTAAGTTTGTGTACGTGTACAGACCACATGCAGAATTGCTGCAGCAGGCGTTCTCTGGTGGGTTGCCCTTCAGTGAAAGGAAATGTTTCCGGTTGGTCCAGCAGCCAATATCCTGTCAGTCAGCCCCTCTCTCGGGAAAGAAGCTTCATTAATATGTCATTGTGATTGTCATACTGTATTAAGATCAGCTGTGCTTAATATCGTCCTGCCCTGGGGCTGCTGTCATAGTGTTCTCACTGATCTTCTCTTACCATCTTTGAGTCCTGACCTACAGTAGCATGGGTGGAGTTAAGAAATAACACGGACATAGATGTTTGCCTGACAGCATGAGGTAGTTTCACTGTTTATAGAAATCTCAAGACACTTTCGCTGGCTGAAATGCACTATGAAAATAGAGTTGTTTGAGCGACCTGTGGAAGAAGGGGGCATGTTTGGGAAAACATTCTACACAATATGCTATTTTTGTAGTTCTGTTTGGCAACTTTAAAACAGTAGGACAGAAATTACACGGCTTCACTCCACTCTATTTTCATTGAATATTACAATGTAACTTATAGTTTACCAGTTGCCATTTAAAAAAATTGTTCTTTTTTTAAATTCTGGACATTTTACAGTGAAATGAAAAATCTTGTTTACATGTGACACTTTGCCTCTGATTTGAACTTTCTGCTAACCTACAAGGGCACGTAAACAGGAAACATGGGAACTTCTCTCTGGTTCTAGTGGTGAAAGTCTTTTCCTCTGTATAATGTTGACTCACACTGGTGGCAGCAGCAGATCAGTGCGGGCTGTTCTGATAATGCTCCACTGACACTAATGACTCCTCTGGCCTTTGTGTCGCTGGGAAATAGTGCCTAGTGTTTGTCACACCAGCTGCTTTACCAGCCTGTGCCAATCCTCGTTGTGCCTTAATAAGGTGGGATGTTTCATCATAGGGCAACTATGGAAAGAATGCTGGTAGTTTGAGAGGATGTTAGTATTTTTAAAATGTTATTTTTGATTGATGGAATCAAAATTGTTAGTTGATATTGCATGTTAAATAAGTTTGTTTTAGTCTTAAGAAATGCTCATGAAATTACACAAGACTTTAAAATCCTCTGTTGTGCAAGGACGCAGCATTGTGAGGTCTGTAAATGTCAAGTTTGAGCAAGACTGTGCTTGCCTGCACTGTCATACCAATTTTTTGGGTTGTGTAAAACACCCAAGAGGCTCGGACTAGGCTGGCAGTGCCTTCAAATCAATAGAGACACTCATGAAAAGAAAACATAATTAAAATAACCATATTTACTTTCTTAATGCATGTTCTTATTGTGATTTATCCCCATGCAGCGCTAATCAGCAGGCTAGCAGGCATCTTGCATTTAAACACATTTTATGCTTGGAAAAGGGGATGAGAAGCATCCATGGGATGTCTGCATGAAATTAAAAGCTTGCCATATTGTGAAAAATGTATTGATGCATGTTATTCCAGAGGTAAAAAAAAAGTGTTTATAATCTTTAATCAAAATGTAATTACCTGCTCCACTTCTGAAACGACCTTTCTTTTCGTCTGACTTCATGCATCACCTTTACTTCCACTCTTCCCCTCCTATCCACCTGACTTCTGGTTTCGTCTGGTCAGAGGAGAACTGGCCCCCCGACTGAGATATTCCACAAGAAAAAATAATAACTGAATTTATAAAAATGACCCCATTCTTAATATTGTGTTGTTTCCTGGATGATCCTTGACTGTTTTTCTGTTTTGTGATAGTTGTTCATGAGTCCTCTTAATGCATGTTTTGTCCTTCTGGAGCATCAGTGAGCATTTGAACATTCTGTAATAGTTGCATATGAGTCCCTCGGTTGTCCTCAGTGTGAAAAGATGGATCTCAAAATCATAGTCACTTTTGGAAAAGGTTCAAAAATGCAGAAGATGCTGGAGCTGGGGGATTTTTCTGAAGAACAGCAGGCGATTGAACTGCTCAGGACCAACGCAGGACTCATGAACAACATGCAATTTTCATGAGCTCTCTTATTTTGTTCAAAATATTAACATATTTGCATATTCTACATGTAAACTTATGAGCACAACTGTAAATATGATACAATATGCTTTATAGGGACAAAAGAGATGTTGGTGTTCATTCTGTATTGATTGTGGAAGCAATAATTCATCAAATTATGAAAGAGTGTTATGACCAGGCATGTAGTCTTAGCTTAGCTAAAGGAACGAATGATTCCCCCATCCCCATGAGGAGCCACTACCCGTGGCCCAGACACACTCAAAAGCCAAAATACACATAGGAAAGGACATTGGCTCCATTTATCTACAATCAAACTGTTCCGAAATGTATATAGTGTATTCCTGTGTTGTATGCATGTTCCTATGTTATAGTAGCTTAGTTTTAACTCTGTAGTAATGTAGTAAAGCTCCAAATATTTGGATCTAGATGTATGAATGTATCACTGCCTTAATGTTTCCCAATCCCTGGCATGCCAGTTATCAAAATGATCGTCTTCTGATTCCTGGATTAATGGTGTAATATTATGTCACCATAACTTCCACCCTACTTTTTTTTAAACTATACTTTGACCTAATATTGGACAAAACCTCCAGACCACCATAAATCCTGCAAATAAGGTGTCAGAGACAAAGGAACCTCTCCCGCTCAAAATTCACACCTCTACCATGTTAAATCTGCCAAAGATGGGTGTGACTGGTAGACCCTTAAAAGTCCCTAACCCAAACAAAGTATTTTCCGGCAGTTTTTATCTTCAAGTAACTTTAACTTTAAATCGATTTGCTGTGGACTCTCCGATCTTCCGAACTCGACGAAAGCCTCCAGCTCACTCCTACCAAACTCATTGACAACCTCCGTTGTCTACCGCATCCGGACTCTTGTTCAGCAACAAAAGGCCCTTTCGCACCTCTTTAGTTCCAGAAATAAACGTACGGTACTTGAGTACTGGGACGATTTTGCGCGAACTATTTCCCAGTACCATTTAAAGGGTTGCATTCGCACTGACAGTGTGTACTAGGAACCGGTCTACAGCGACGTCATTTGTGCGCGGCGTTCAACAACAGAAACAAAGAAAAACAACATTAACAACAGGAGGCTGGAGGACGCTGTGATCGGAGCTGTGTTTTTGTTGTGTCTCGCGGGTTTCACAATAATGGACATGGAAAGTCGACGTATACGTAAAGCGATTGAAAGAATGGAAAGGAGGACTAAGAATCGCCAACAACAACTGGCGGTGCTACATTTGCTACAAGTGCCTGCACTTCAGCGTCCGTCCATCTATCGCTGTTCTCCATACTTGCGAAATAAGTTGACAATGTTTACAGTATGTTTACACAGCGTTTTAAATCATGGCGGGTGAGGGCGTTTTCGTATGCGTTTGGCCAATCAATGTCTACTTGCGTCACGATTAGTACCAGTTGTGCTGGTTAGACCCTGCTCCGGAGTAGGAGCTAATTTGGTTCTCGAAAAAGGCAGTCCGGTACTAAAATCGCTCCCAGTTCCGGCGGTGCGAACACGCTGAAAAGTGGGTAGTTCCACAATTAGTTCTGGTACTATGAAAAGGTTCCTGCGGTGCGAAAGGCCCTAATGCCAGTGCAAGTAACCATTTCCAACTAGTTGGATGCGTGACTAAGTTTGGGCCCCTTTGTCATGGTGATTTTTGATTCTTTGATGATTCTCATTAGGTTGTGGTTAATTGATATTAAATACTGCCATTATTTTATTCTTCTCTCTCTCTTGCCTTACTTTCCTTCTTTCTGTATGTGTTTTGCTTAGTTTAGTTGTATGTTAGCTGTAGTTTCCTTTATTAAATCCCTTATATTCACAATCGATCGTCTCTGTGTGCTGCTCACAATTCGGAGTCCCTGAATGTTGATCTTGCTATATGCTATTTACTGCTAGTACTGTATAAAGTAGGAAAGCCATTCTTCCTTGTCCAGGAAAATAATCTTGCCTAGAATTGATAAATCATTATAGTCTGCTCGGTGGACGGACAGATTAAATAACTGGAATATTGATTCTGCTATACAGTTAATTCTAATATCTGATCTAAATATTCATAATTATAACAAGGTATAATTACTTATATTGAGCTAATTTGCTACACTGCTGTAACCTCCATAACCTATCACCCAGGACCAACATATCATTTTTATGTTGTGTTGGAAACATAGAAAGATTGACATTCATATTCAAATAAACAAATTTGCTACATTGTTTTTTACCTGCTAATTAAATTCTAAATGTTTAATTTTGTAGTGTTATACTGATCATACAGAATTACTGTAACAATTTGTTAAAAACGTTTTAGATATTTTTTTCCCCCACACTGGCACAAGGAAAATATTTAATTGCATGTAAATGTGCCTGTAAAAAAAACATAACAGTAAAAGGTGCATTAACATCTAAACAGCAATAACCACATACACAAAGAGTACATCACATATGGTAAACGTGGAAGCTTAAATATGCATATGTGATGCATGAGGAACAATGACAGTTTGTTGTAGCGTGTGATGTTTGCCTAAGATATATATATACAGGTGCATCTCTATAAATTAGAATGTCGTGGAAAAGTTCATTTCAGTAATTCAACTCAAATTGTGAAACTCGTGTATTAAATAAATATGTATTTATTTATTTATTTATTTATTTTGCCATATGTGACCCTGGACCACAAAACCAGTCATAAGTAGCATTGGTATATTTGTAGCAATAGCCAACATGGATTTGGTATGAATATTTCTTTAGTATGGATTTTTCTTTTATGCCAAAAATCATTAGAATATTAAGTAAAAATCATGTTCAATGAAAATATTTTGTAAATTTTCCTACCGTAAATATATCAAAACTTAATTTTTGATTAGTAATATGCATCACTAAGAACGTCATTTGGACAACTTTAAAGGCAATTTTCTCAATATTTTGTCTTTTTTTTTTTCTCAGGTTCCAGATTTTCAAATAGTTGTCTCAGCCAAATATTGTCCTATCCTAACAAACCATACATTAATGGAAAGCTTATTTATTAAAAAATAAATAAAAAATGGACCCTTATGACCTTTCATATATGTGATGCACTCTGTGTTTGTGTATTTATATGTGAATAAAAGCTTAATGAAATCTGTTAATCATATAGTCTAAAGCATTTGTATCTCCTCAAAAGACTGATTAAACCGCTCAATTAATATAAATTAGTGCACAAACCTCTCAGCTTACACAGGTTATTTGCGTTTCAAATATCAAAATCAAAGTCTGATGGGTTTGGAAGGACATGAGGATGAGTAAATCATTCATTTTAAATTTTTGGGTGAACTGTCCCTTTAAGATGTATCTGATTTTCACATTGTTGGTCATTTTGTATCTGCAACAAAATCATTCACTTTTATGCAGAGCAACTTACAAATGAGGAATACCACAACAAAAGCAGTTCATCTTAGCGAGGAATTGTGCAATACAAAGTTCCAGAAAAGTTTGTACAGAGATTTAAAGATCACCCTGGCTCTTTTTGAAGATGGAGAGTGATTCTGGTGAGCTCTGTGATGCTGTACAGGGTCACTAGGTCAAGCCATTTCAAACGCACAGATCATCAAGGAGCTGATCTTGTGAGGCACGAAGCCCTTTTCCAGTTATCCATCTCTGAACAGTACAGCATATAACAAGTTGATTTTGGTAACAACCAGTGAATGCTCTTATACAGCTTGATTTCTCAACTGGACTTCACAGTGTGTTATATAATGCTGTAAACACTGTTGGCTGCAGAAGCCTCTAGTTTGCTTTATGCTGATGCCATTGTAATGTCATGCTTTGTCTAAATGAATCTAAGAGGCTACGTCTCTAATCTGACCTGACTGAATTTCCAGCAGCACTAGCCATAAAACGAATGTTACCAGACGTTTTGACGTTTTGCTGGCTGTCGGTTGATGGTCTGTCAGAATCTTTCTCTCAAAGCCAAGACAAGAGTAATGTATGTTGTGCAGGCTGGATTATGAATATGAATATGTGAGCATGTGAAATGAAGCGGTGTGCTGTATTAGCCTGTGAGTGTTGAGTTTGTTTCAGCATCAGTCCTGTTCTCTCCCGCTGCGACGGCTCTGGCCTTTGCACTGCTTTCACTCCTTTGGCTCCATGTTTCTAATTATCCTCCGTGTGACTCGCCCACAATGAGGTGTCAGTCTTTGACAAAGAGCGGCCTTTTCTCTTCACAGGGCAGAGGAGCAGCTTCACTGCAGGGGATTTATCAATGTTTGCCTGATAATGGAGTATGTGGTCTGATGAGCAACGCTGAGATTTATTCATCAAGATAATACCTTCATGAGTTATATTCAGTACCGAGACTTCAGCTAACACACATGGAGAGCAAGAAAGAAGCTTATGGAAAGTTGAAGGTATTTTATAGAACCAGTTTGTGGAAATGCAGCAGTTGTAAGATTCAAAAAGTTTCAAACCCTTCAATCTTAATACTATGTGTAATTTCCTGGATGATCCACGACTGTTTTTATATTTTGTGATAGTTGTGAGTCCCTTGTTGGTCCTGAGCAGTTCAATCTCCTGCTGTTCTTCAGAAAAATCCCCCAGATCCTGCACATTCTTTGGTTTTCCAGCATCTTCCGCATATTTGATGATTTTGAGATCCACATTTTCACACTGAGGACAACTGAGGGACTCATACACGGCTATTTCAAAAAGTGAAAACATTTACTGATGCTTAAGAAGGCAACACAATGTATTAAGAGCCGAGGGTGTAAACTTTTGAACAGGAGGATGTGTAAATTCTTATTTTGTTTAACGTTCATATTTTTTCATTTAGTGTTGGACTTCAGAAGCTACATAAATACTTACATGTTTCCCAGAAGACAAAATAAGTACAATTTACCCTGATCATCCAATTTAAAAAGTTTACACTCCCCGTCTCTTAATTCATTGTGTGGCCTTCTTGAGCATCAGTACATGTTTTCACCTTTTGTAATAGTTATGCTTGAGTGCAAACATAGAAGCATTTAGGTAGATCGGGGGCGCATTCCCTTCAAAAACAAATGTAATCCACTGCGTCTTCAGATGTCAGGAGTAAATGATGACTGCTATGTTCATTATTGCATCCAACAACAAAACACCTCAGTCGCTTAGGAGACAATCTTGTCTACCCCTGGTCTGGTGTCGAAACAATGGCGGACTGTTTCCAGCTCACTCAGGGCGGGTCTACATTATAAAACGGCCGCATCAGTCAATAGTCATGGGAGGGGCCTGTGCAGAACTACGTCACTCTGCCAAGAATCTCAGAACAGCCTGATCTGAGAAAGTGATCATTATTATTGGGGATTTAAAAAAGCACTGGGTGGATTTTTGTCATTATAGGGTGGATGTGTAGACACTGCCAACACGCATTAATGTTCATTTACCATGTAAAAGTGAATTTTGCATCTGATGACCCCTTTAAAGCTAAAGGTTATTGATTTCCTCTTTTTTTTCTTTTGTTCTTTGATTAACAGACATCACAGCTAGCTGGTTATTTGGCTGCTATTACTTTAAGAGCTGCTGCTGCTGAACGTGACGCAGATCTGACGCGCATGCTTGTAGTTTCATTTGCGCTTTATATGAAATGATACTGGCTACAGTATAACGGCTGACAGGACTCCTCGTCCCCTGAAGCTTTTCCGCACTCGTTTGACTGACACCTGGTGCTGAGGCAAAGTGGAGTGCGCGTCTGAAAAGTCTCCTGTTTGATGTGGCCATAAAGATGTTCTGCGTCTAAATAAACGCAATTCTTGTCAAGAAAAAAGAGACAGAAGCAGCATATGTGAGTGGGGTGGCCAACCCTAGCTCCACCCCGGTGTTAACTGAGTTAAATATTTTTAACGCCATTAAACTGGAAAAATTATTTGCCTGCGTTAATATAATATACATCATTTGAATGTATCTTTTTTTTTTCCATTAAACTGTCAAGCTTTTATTTTGATGGAAAACAGAATGGAGCCCTTAAAGCTTCTCTTTATTTGAGAAGTGTTTCAAGTATGAGTATGGTTGGCACTTATTGCATTAAATGCTTATTGCATTGCATCTGAAAGCTGAATAAATAAGCTTTCTATTGATGTATGGTTTGTTATGATAGGACAATATTTGGTCGAGATACAACTATTTGAATATCTGGAATCTGAGGGTGCAAAAAAAATCAAAATATTGAGAAAATTGCCTTTAAAGTTGTCCAAAGTTCTTAGCGATGCATAGTTTTGATATATTTACCTATCTTCATGGAACATGATCTTTTCTTAATATCCTAATGATTTTTGGTATAAAAGAAAAATCTATCATTTTGACCTATACAATGTATTTTTGGCTATTGCTACAAATATACCCCAGCGACTTAAGACTGGTTTTGAGGTTTTAAAGAAACCCAAACTCAAAGCAGATGCTGAGATGGAGTTTGTGTGGAACAGAGCTGCTCTAAGATGCTGTAAACACTGGCTGATAATGAACTGTTCATGTGTAAGAACACAGTGCCACGCTTCATTCTGAAACACACAGTCCATGTATTTAATTCAATTACAGCCTTTGCGATTCGATAATTGAGTCATGTTTTTTGTTTTATTTCGATTAATTGTACAACCATAGGATGGGCTGCTGTCATGGTGTTTTTGTACTTGATTATTGAGATGTATGATTGTTTAACAACCAAGAAATATGAAGCTATTTTACAGAAACACATTCCCCACATGATGTTCCCATATTCCAGCATGGTAATGCTCCCATATAGACTGCTAAACAAATCTAACAGTCATCAGATCTACACAACATCATTGAGTCTCTCTGGGACGTTCCAGAGCGCTGAATGCAAATGAGATTTCCACCTTCTTCATACCTCAAACAACTGGAGGCTTTTCCTCTTGAAGAATGAAGGCATATCCTAATGCATACCATGACCGCATTTCAAAAAAGAATTGAAGCTGCTCTGCAAAGTGTCTCTGCTTCTTATTACATTTTGTTAGTTCTTATTACCCTTTTTTTTTGAAAACAGTTGTTCTGCTTCATAGTTTTGTGGAATCTACCAAATGTTCAAATGTTTGCAGAAAGTAAGATTTTTTTCCGAATAAAATCATAATGAATAATATTTCAAAAATATTTGTTTTTACTGTATTTTTAATCAAATAAAGAGGCCTATAGGTGAACACAACAAACTTCTTGCAAAAAACATTACAAAAATCTTCACTATTCCAAACTTTTTACCCCGTTTGTGTGTCTTAGTCCATATATAGTCTGCATATAGTCTGCTTTCTTATTTTCTGCATTTCTTGGTTGCTTGCTTGTATGGCTGACATCAAACCATAAGCAATAACGTTTACACAAATTGATGCTAAATAGTTGACAATATTACCAATTAGTTGAGCACATTATTTGATGTGCAAAATTGACTAATTATTGAAAACCGTTTTAGTTGCAACACCACTTTTTTTTTTTTTGCCTACTTTTATTTTAAATGTCTTCCTTTGCTCTCTTCTTCATCTGCCTGTTGCTGTGGTTATTTCTAGCGATTTTATTTGTTTTCTGATCTCCATTGACGGTGTGGCCCCGTTTCAACAGTATCTGTTGCTGCACAGTTGCATGTGCATCAGCCTGGTTTTGAGCCCAGGGGAGCGAATGAGACTAAAATTAGTCCTTAAGTCTGAGAAAGAAAATCCAGAGACAACCCCAAAATGCACTGCTTCACTCTGATAGCATGACCTCACTTTATTATCGAACTGCAACAAAATATAAATGCGTTTTATGCCCATGTGATCTGAGAGGAATGGTTTCCTTGTTTATTTATAGTCCTCTGTGTAATGCATTAGCGTTTGCTTGATGCGCCAGAAAATGTCTCAAATGTGATTAAGCTGCCCTGCTCTCAGAACATGACGTGAGATTCTCATCAGACACGAGTTGTTGGGTTGGTGGTCTCTGTATCGAGGGTCTGGGGTGCAGTCAAGCCTGTAGTAGACCAACAATTAATGGAGAATGTGAATAATAAAGCAAATGCAGTCTTGTTCTTCATAGGCGGTTTCATTGCGGTCTTCTCGTTTTGGGCGACACTAATATTCTCCTTCATTGTAATCCTGTTTATATTTCCGTTACGTGATGAATGTCTAGCCATGGTGAATGTGCATCCCGCTGATGCATTTTTCATGTGTGCAGTCACCATAAATTGAAAACATATGGCTGCATTGTGCAGTTTTATCATTACACAATAAATAGTAGTGTGAAACATATCTGACCCTGAATCTATAATGTATCTCTCTCTCTCTCTCTCTCTCTCTCTC
>NW_015505382.1:1161691-1171353 GCF_001515645.1 Sinocyclocheilus grahami
AGCTGTTATATAATGTTTATTGTAGTCAAATCAAAGCTGTTTTTAGCATGCTTAAGCATCATTTTATTGAGCTGTTTTGCGTATCTGTGTTCTCTAGTGTAAGCACCTCCTGGCTGCCTGTCTGAGTCAGGCCATGGGTTTGTGCCAGCAGGAGCAGGTCTCCGATCAGCAGATGACCCATATTCTCTCAGGGCAAACTGGGGCCAGCACATAAATAACTGATCCTGGAGTAGAGTGAGACTCTGATAAGAACCCCCATTCAGATATTTAGAGTCATTATGGATTAGAATGGACTCTCTTTTCGAAGTTGTTGTTGCACTTAAATTTTTTATATATTTTTTTCAAATGAGGGATGATCTGTCGTAGAATGTAAAAAATTGCTTTGAAAGTAAATAAACAAGCAAAGATGTGACCCTCAATATGATGTTTGTATATATTCTTGCAAACTATTTTATCAGTTGCCAGAGAATATACCGTTCACTGAGCGTGATGGCGTTTATTTTTGGAGTTTCCGTTTGTTTGAAGGTTCGGTACTCTAGACTAGAGCTGAAGATCTTTGCCCGAACCCGACGGGACCCGACAGGGTCAATCAAAATGTACTTGTCGGGCTCGGGCCGAATTCTGTCGGGCCTAACTTTTAAGGCCCGATTACAGCTCTACTCTAGACTGAATCTCATCAACAAACAATCAAACCACATGGTTTAAATACTGTGCTTTTGAGTTTTGCGTTCATAAAATAGTTGTGAACTATTTATTAAACATTCAAGTAGCTAGATTTTATCATGCATTCTAAAAAGAAAAATTAACTTTATATTTAATGACAACTACATTACATACTAAAAGAGGACTGTTGTTTTTATGTAAGCAATGAGGTAGGAGAGACCGTGCTGTGCTGTGCTGTGCTGCTTCACTTCACGTCGATCCTAACAACTCCCTTCAGCCGTGATTCACAACACAGCACGGCCTCTCCTACCTTATTGCTTTTATAAAATGGTAACCACACAATAAAAAAAAAAAATATTAAAACCAAAAATGTATGTATTGATATATTACTATTTTGAAGTATTTTTTTTTTTGTTAAATGCTGTCCTTCCGTTAAAAAAGAGATCCTGACAGCAACAGTAACATGCCTCATCTTATGGAACTCAAAAACAGGAACTGTTTTTTGTTCTGTTTTTTTTACAACGTATATGATACTTTCTCACACATACACATGGGCCAGAGTTGAGAACACCTGCACTATATTATTGAGTGTTTGTTGCTAAAGGTGGTTGCTAAGGGTGTTGCACACTGGCTGAAGCAGTCATAGCCATGCTTTATCGTGAATAAAAGACAGCTGATATATACGTGTGTGTGTTTGTGTGTTTGTGGATAGATAAGTCCAGAAAGTATTTCTGCATATAACCACTCCTAATGAGTAATTATTTCTATACTGGCAAGCAGAACGTGCAAAACATGACATTTTGTTTTTGCACATAAATTGCACATTTCTTTTGCACATTTATAATTTTTTTAAAGGGGTCCTATTATGCTTTTTCACTTTTTCAACTTTAGTTAGTCTGTAATGTTGCTGTTTGAGCAAAAAAAGGTCTGCAAAGCTCAAAGTCCAATTCAAAAGGAGATATTTTATTGAACGGAAATCACTTTTCAAAAACTACAAGGAACGACTCGTTTGTACTACAACGCATATTTTCTGGGATTTGTGATATCACAAATACAGACGAATGGGACGAGACCTGCTTGAGCTGCACTAGAAAAGGCAACGAGTGTTCTCACTATGTCGGAGACTCGCTAGCTTTCCCAAGGCAGACGAACTTCGAGTGGTTACAATCATCCGGGTTTAAATCGCGCTCAAATTGATTTGATTTTGACGCAATATTTACACTGAAGCTCGCAGGCAGCTATGGTGAGGGGCATGACATTTCCCGACCAGACGCCGAGTGCTGCCAATCACAACACACACAGCCCCAGCTAACCAATCACAGCACACACGGGCCCAGCTAACCAATCACAGCACACACTGGCCCAGCTAACCAATCACAGCACACACTGGCCCAGTGTAACGACACCAAGCTGCGGCAGACGGAGACGCTGAAGAGGGACTTCCGGAGCCTGATCGAGACGGTGCGCCGCACATCGCCCGCGACGACGATCATCGTGTCAGGACCGCTTCCCACGTATCGACGAGGACACGAAAAGTTCAGTAGGCTTTTTGCTTTAAATGAATGGTTATTGTCATGGTGTAAAGAACAGAAACTGCTCTTTGTTAATAACTGGAATCTTTTCTGGGAGCCAAAACCAAATCAAGACTTTGTAAAAGAGCATAATAGGACCCCTTTAAATTATTTGTTTCTGTTATTTTATTTTATCTTTAGTTTTTCACTTGCACGTTATGTAGCAGCAATACTGTATGAGATGTTAAATGTTTATCATCATATGATTCAAATCACTTATTTTGTGTTTATTTATTATTTACTATTATTATTTTGCATTCGTATCCTTTTCCCGACCTTAACATCCTAATGAGGACTCTATATATATTTGTGTAACAATATTTACAAGGGATCTTTATTTATTGAAAAGTTAAAGGAAGAGGTATTGCTTATATGAAATATTAAAAATGAAACAAGAAAGAACACAGAAAGCAGTAGATACAGAAATATATCATGTGAGATGTATGTACATGTAATGACGTGTCTTGCCGTGACACTCATCCTATGCTGATATGTCAGTTGCTGAGTGCCTATACACATCTCATCTGTCGTCCTATTAGATTTCACTTCCACCATGGCAATGGAAAATAGAAACCTACATTGCTTCGTGCATCGAGTCTACAACCTGACTAGTGCTTGACAATGACGCTGGTTCCATTTCCTGCCTGTATAAATACAGACAAACATTTCATAGTGTATATTGATTCTGCAGAACTACTACTTTCAAAATGTAGATAAACGAAGTATCAGTTTCTTGTGGGGGATTTTCAGTGTGTTTAAAGGTGTGAGAATGTGGTATTTAATAATGAGATTATTAGTGTTTATCATTTAGGGAACTGGAATATGGTAACCGCCAAATGAATGAACACAATATATCAGCTAGGCTCGATTCTTGGACTTTGAGGCTTTGGCTCTTAGAAAAGTGTTGTTGTTTTTTTGTTTTTTTTAAACAAATGCTGCACGTGCAGTTTCTCACAACACACACACATCCAGACACACTTTACACTGAATAAACGACAGTTGAGCTGAGCTACAACTGAAAGAAGGCGGCACAAAAGATATATAAACAGCTTTTTATTAATAAAATAATTCACCATACATAGAGATTTATTCATGTTAAATAACAAGACTCCATATTGATGCTAAAGGTTTTTGTCGCAAAACTATTAATTTTTTTCAACACGTACAAGAGAACATCACAGTGTGTGTAGATTAGTGACAAATACACACACAAACATCAACATTTAAAAGCACTGACTCTTTTCTGTTTGCTCCAAAGGCAGGAATAAAATGCAGGTACACTTGACTGGTTAAAAAAAGGCCTTTAGTTTTGCTGCTTTCACCAGACAGTACTTCATGGAATAAAACATCAGCTAACACAGTTGCAGTGCAGTACAGATTCGTCTCCATTGGAATGTCCAAGATGTGTGGCACACTCCTGTAGTTTAGCCCTTACAAAGTGTAACAAATAGTTGTACATTTACATCATTTAGAGACTACAAAACACAAAAATACTGATAAAGAATGTCTTTCTTCCCCTCAATAAATAGAAACTGTTGGCACAGCTGCGGTTGGGGAAGGCATGTCATTGTCAGGGGCAAACACATCAGTGCATCTGTCAGAAACCAGAGCTGATGAAATCCACACACTATCCTAAACAACTGTTTCCAGGAATAAGTCATTTTTCTGTTCATACCGAAAGCAAATAAAGAATGTGACAATCACAGTCGTGATTGATGATTGTTAAAGGAGTAGTTCACTTAAAAATCTCACCCTCAAGTTGTTTCAAACCTGTAAGATTATTTCTTCTTTGGTTGAACACAAAACAAGATATTTAGAAGAATGTTGGTAACCAAACAGTTGACGGTAGCCAATGTCTTGCATAGTATGGAAAACAATACTATAGAAGTCAATGGCTACCGTCACCTTTTTGGTTACCAACATGGACAAAAGAAATTCCGTACAGGTTTGTAACAGATTTAGGTTAAGTAAATGATGAGGGTTTTAATTTTTGCATGAACTATCCCTTTGATATACAGCTATAGTATGTGGGATTTTGGACCAATCAACTTTCAGAAATAGAAATCACTTGACAAAATGTCTGCCAATCATCACAGTTTTACTTAGGCTGACTCTTTTTTCCAGATGTGCCCTGACCGGAGTTTCTGAATTGCCTAAAATATCCAGGTTTTGGCTTTATACTTGCTGAAAGTAATGACCAATAGCGTGCAGGCATTGTACATAATCAACCAATCATGGCGTGTGTGAAGGAGGGATCTACAAAAAAAAAAACGAACAGGCAAATACATTTGCATATAATGTATGTGAGGACTGTAGAGAGCATGTCAATAAGAAAACTAAGTCAAAACCTGGATATTTTAGGTGATTTAGAAATCCCAGCCAAGACATGCCCCGGAAAAAGAGGATGTATGGTGATCCTAGATTTACTGCTTGCTGCTTTTTCGCATTTCACCTGGACACAGTTGCAATTCACTCCCCAAAAAAGAAAAAAACATAATTGTACATTCCCTTGATTTCAAAATAACTTCTAAATGTGGGCTTATTAACTTATGACCATCATCACTATGTGTCCTTATTTTTACAATGCTGCAGATAGCAAATAAATCAATAGATACATTTACATGCACCCAAATAATCTGTTTATAATGGCTCAGTCAGACTGAAAAGTGTTCATGTAAACGCCTCAGTTGATCTGAATGAGCTCGATCCAAATGAAATTTCCATCCAACTGAAAGGAGTGGTGTAGATCTAAAATCAAAAGGAAAATCACTGTGGCGCAGTGTCATGATGTGTATGTTTACATGCATTTTACATCTTATGAATATGCTTATGTTTCTTGTCTTACAAACTGCTAAAACAAAGTCTATCACTGGTGTCTTCGGTTCTGAACAGAACGACTGATCGCTGTGCATGCGCTGAAGTTTTGTGTGGAGTACATGTAATGCACATGTAAACAAATGTCAATCATATTGCAGCTTTTAGGCTTTATATAAATAGCGCTTTCAGAATCTTAAATTGGATTGCATTCATTCCCATTTACAAAAATCAGTGCATGTAAATATACCAAAAATGACTATCAAAAATCAGCTTATTATAAAACATAACAATTGATGCCAAAACAATCAGATATGAACAAAAAGACAATAAATATTAAAATAAACCATCCAAACATCAATGAAGTTTGTTGTTTATATATATATATATATATATATATATATATATATATATAATATAGAAACAAATCGAAAAAAGTGGAAAAAATGTTTGATGTTGCTTTAAAGAACAGTGTAAGGCACTGACATGACCAAAACTTGGTCAGATTATATAATATAACCTGACATAAAAAAATGAGTGTAAGATGTAAATACACTCAGTGTTCATGAAAGATCAGGATCTCTTCAGATGATACACTAAATATAGCTTTATTTTTCCTATTTAACTGGACAAACATATAATGGATGGAAAAACTAGTGACGAGATTAAGATTGGGATGAAGACACATTTCAATCCAGACTAAAACCTACATCTCTGAGGAGCATGCACTCTAATCAGTGAGTCACAGCTCTGAGCTTTGAATCATTTTATAATCGTATGTTATTCTGCAAAATGTGGTCTAGATGAGCCACTGATGAATGAACAGCAGACCTCTCTCCTGATCTGTAGTTATACTCTAAAGGTGGTTGGTGATTAATAGAATAGCGTGGTATTATTGGCACTACAGAGCGTTATCCAGCTATCCAGCTCCGGTGGTGACACTGTAAATCTCTCTCCAGAGGAGACAGAGGAGTCTTTGCTGCAGGTCAACTGCTGTTATTTCAGTCTGGGTAGTTTGTCACAGTCAGACATTCAATAACAAACTGATTCCTAAGGGCTGTGACACATTAGCAGACAGACATCAGAAATCTAAGGACACTGATATTACAGTGAGCTCCAAACATCCGAGACCACAGTGAAAACCTGGGATTTCAATCGAATTTGACTTGCAAATAATCGAATAAACAGCTTCTAAATTAAAAAGTTTTTTTTTTCTACTTTTTGAAAAGGTTTAAAGAAAGAAACATGATATAAAATCTTCTGCACTATTTTCTGGTAACTTATTAGAAATGTGTAATGTCATTTAGTAACATGCTGACCCAAAAAGTATTTGTACACTTCAGCAACTTCTAAAAATATCTAAATGTAATTGCATTAGATAACAAAACATTAAAGTGGCATTTATTTTAAAGAAACATAGCTATGTTTATTAGTTATAAACTATAAAACAATATGATATAAAAATCCAAACAGAGTATTACGACACTTTTTGTTATGTAATGCAATACATTTCCAAATCATATTGGGGTCACTGTGTACCCAGTGCATCGTTTGAAGTCATTTTGGTTTCAGATATGAACTTGTTGGGTTAACCGAGTTGTGAATGGACCAGCAGCAGTGCATTTTAAGTAATGAAAATTGGGTTAATTTTTCATAACTGGCTGTACAGAAAATCGTTTTATGATTTCCTTTCTATTATGAGTTCTTAAATTTGCTTTTACCTCGTGTGTGTTCCTGAGCAGTCTAAACCAACTATCTCAACTGTAAAAAACAACAACAGGTCCTAATACATTCAAGCATTCAGAAATGGTTTCTTTGTGTTCCGATGTGCCTTATGAATCCAGATGGTTCCTCTGGGCTGTTCTACAGACTAAAGCTGCCCAAAATGATTCTTTTATTGTTCTGCAGGATCCTCATGTAGGTTTCTCATACGTGGTTCAGTTCATCGTTCAGCAATTCCAAAAGGCCCAGCAACCACTCGTAGCTTTCAAATCCTTGCGCTAAGGCTTGACCTATAGCTGCTGCAAAAGTCTGCTTGGAAATGCAATCTATAAATTTTTCCACAGATTTGTAGTGACAGAGGCTTTTTTGTTTTTCTCACAGTTCAATGTTAAATTCTGAAAATGTGTCCACAATGTCTTCATGAATTGTGGGCCACGCTAGACACCATCTCAATACACGATCATGCCGTTTGCAGTTTTTTGGCCTGTAAACATTTCTCTCATATTTTGACAAAGATGTCTAAAGCAGAGGGTCAATAGTCATTGTAATCTGGTCTCTGTGACAGCTGCTTCCGTTGGACAACTCGTCCCGTCGACAAAAGAAATGGCGCTTCAGAATCTTCCTAAAAGTGACTCTAAACTCCCGGATACGGTAGGCGTAGATGATGGGATTGACGGCGGAGTTGGCGTGAGAGAGGATGATGGCGATGTTCATGATGAAGCCGGGCTTTTTCAGCTGGCTGTAGAAGAGAGTGAGGCAGTTCAGGATGTGCACGGGCAGCCAGCAGAGAGCGAACAGGCCCACGATGATGGAGAGCGATTTGGCGGCACGAATCTCCCGCTGCAGCAGGCCGTGGTGCTGATTTTCACCGTTACTCACGCTGCATTTGAGCTCGATCTGACGCAGCTGTTTCCGTGCCACCGTGAAGATCTTGGCGTAAATGCCCAGCATGATGAGCAGAGGTGGCAGCACGCAACCGAAGAAATTGAAGTACACCATGTAGCTCATGTCCACCACTTTCTCGAAGAAGCACTGGAGGCAGCAGCTTTGCAAGAAGCTCGTTTCCATCTCAGCGGCGTCACTGCTATTGCTAGTCTGTGTAAAGCTGCTTTCGTTTCTGGAACAGGCCAAGTCTTTACGGTTCCAGCCCACGAATGGGATGAGTCCAATGATGAAGGATAAGATCCATAAAATAGCAATGATCTCTCTTGCCCTTTTCCCTGTGACAAGCTCGTTATACCTGTACAGAGGAGGGGACATAGAACATTGATTATTAACTTTGTAAATTTGAATCTGGCTGAAGGTATATCTAGTGATGGTTGAGTTCACTATAGGGTCCAAAAGTCTGAGATCACTAGCAAAAATGCTTCTATTTTGCATTTCCTTGCATTAGTCTGTACAACGAGCCACATAATCAATGTCACAAATTTACTTTTTTTTTTTATTAGTGACCTAGAAATATTGCAGAATGTTATTTCTTCATATTAAGCCACATACAGGTACATCTAAAAAAAAATTAGAATATCATGAAAAAGGTCAATATTTTTTGTCACTCATTTCAGAAAGTGAAACCCATATATTATATAGATTCATTACACATAGAGTGAAATATTTCAAGCCTTTATTTCTTGAAATGTTGACGATTATGGCTTACAGATAATGAAAACCCAAAATTCAGTGTCTAGAATCAGAAGCCCCTTATAATTCTGTTTATGTATCACAATTCAGAATTGCAAGAGATAAACTCGCAATTTTGAGAAGTCCGAATTGTGAGATGAAAAGTAATTTGTTTTATTTCATGACGGAAACAAAAAACATAATTGGAAGGTGTAAACTTGGAATTGTGAGGGAGAAAAAAAGTTGAGTTTATATCTTACAATTCTTAATCTATCAATTTTGACTTTGTTTTACAGATTTCTCATAATATTGTGATATTACCTTTATTATTATTATTATTATTAATTTTTATCCTGTAGCGAAAACAAACTTCCATACATTTCTTTGATTTAAATTGATCAAAATTCTAAAATGTAATTTATTTCCAGGTTTAATTTGCATTTTTAATCATCATTTTCAGTTTGCTCCTAGAGTTTTGGATCTCACATTTTATATATATATATATATATATATACAGTGGGTACGGAAAGTATTCAGATCCCCTTAAATTTTTCACTCTTTGTTATATTGCAGCCATTTATTCTGTGTTTTTCTGTCAATATGGGGTGCTGTGTGTACATTAATGAGGAAAAAAATTAACTTAAATGATTTTAGCAAATGGCTGCAATATAACAAAGAGTGAAAAATGTAAGGGGGTCTGAATACTTTCCGTACCCACTGTATATAATATATATTTCATTAAATAGCAAAAGCTTTCAACCTCAGAGTGAAAAAATATATATGTATTTCTTCTTCACATTTTTTCTAAATCATGTACTCTGAGGCAGGGCTTCCATATAAAACAACAGATGCATTGTTCCAACACCAACTAGTTAAAAGTCATTGCAAAAAAAGTGCAACATTTCTTTACACTAGCCATTAGCTTTATATTCTGTATATAATGTAATACCTCTCATGAACATGTAAGTGTTCAGCTACTTCTTGAGGTGACTGTACTTGTATGTTATTAGATGAAAAACTTCTAAATTAGACATTTTTACTTGGCAACCAAGTGAAATAAATTTAGGTAGAAGTACAAAAATTATAAAACTGAAAATAAAAGGCTAATCCATAATATTAATAAAAACTATAATACTGTATAAATAATACAGAAATTACACTGACTTAGGCTTACTTTTGTACAGCATTTTTTGTTTATAAGTTAATAAGCAACTGGACTACTGATTTAAAACGGAGATAAAACAGGTACCCCCCCCCCCCCCCCCCCACCACAAA
>NW_015505382.1:1171453-1185682 GCF_001515645.1 Sinocyclocheilus grahami
CCCCCCCTCCCCCAAACAGAATAAATAAATCCCATAAATGTACACTGAAGAAGGGACTTGAGTTATTTAAAGACAAGAATATGATAGTTTTTTTTTCTTCTCTTTTTACTTTTTTTTACATCACCCGTAGCTTGAAAAAAAGCCATTCTTGGCTTTTTTGTAGCACAACATTTAATCAATTCTCTCTATTTATTTCTTTTATTTTTTTTTGCCCCCAGATGCAAGGACACATGATGTCATTGCATTTAGCTCCAAGAGCACAGTCTCCTTTTGTTAGACACTTCTTTCAGCTTTAACACATTTTTCTCTCTCTCAGCACCAGCTCTCCTCTACACTCAGGGCACATGAATGGAGGGAAGAGTGGATTAGTTGTGGCATGACAACAACCCGCTGGCATCCCCATCTCCCTCTCTCTTTCTTTCACCCCTTCATTCTATTCCACACACAAATCCCTCCTTTAACCCTTCCGTTCTTCAGCTGCCTTGCTTCCGCTTTAGACCACAGAGCTCTGCCAACAGGCTCCAGTTTAAGTAAAAACAGTTGACACAATGGCTCTGGAGGGAGAAGGTCTCAACTGCTTTTCTCTTAACACACGTAAGCAGGTGCATTAAAACAATAGTTCACCACAAAAAAGACTGAGTTGCAAAAAAACAAAACAAAAAAACAGCTTGTTTGAAATATGTTTCTATTTCAGTTATTTGCCAAGGCAACATTTAGAATGTTTGTTTACTGAAAATTTTTCACCAAATATTTATATTTTATTTCAGCTCTCTTTTAATTAACAAAAATATTTTCAGTATTTTTCATTTTAATTAATGACTGGAAATACAAAAAGAAAAATGGAAATAAATAATTACTAAAACTGAACAAGAATACAGTGTTAATTTCGTTGACGAATAATTTTCGTCATAATTGTCGTCAACGACATTTATTTCACCGACGACAACGAACTAAAACTCTTTTTGAATGACAAAAACTATGACTTAAATCTATTGACATTTTTGTCAACGAATAAAAACGAGACGAAAATGTTGGGGAGGGACGATTTGGGAAGAGATTCATTCAGAACGAATCTGCTGCGTGGTTCAGAGTTTATATGAACCGGCGGGATATAAGCTAAAATACACTTGCTGCACGTCTCATAAAACGTTCAAAAAGAGAAGAGCAGACATATGGATAAATCTGACGACGCAAGAGAACTCAATTCGGTCCGGTTTTCTGACCGCAGACAGTATACACACAAAGCGTGTCTCACAGAGCGCGAGTACTCTTTTGCGTTGCATGAACGGAGAATTACACACAAAATGATGTCGAATTGTCCGATTTTGATGAGTATTCACGTAAACAGTTGATTATGTCTTAAAGGGGTCCTATTATGCTCTTTTACAAAGTCTTGATTTTGTTTTGGGGGTGTACAAGAACAGGCTCTCATGCTTGGTGGTTCGAAAAACGCATTATTTTTCACATAATTTACATTATTAAAATACCTTTCTCCCCAGGCTGGCACAAACAGCTCGATTAGTTCCGGCTTTGATGAAGGTCCGCCTTCCAAAAAACAAAATGTGTTGTGATTGGTTAACTGTCCCAGTGCGTTGTGATTGGCGAACAGCTTAGACAGTGTTTCATTACTGCCACGCCCCCTTGCTCCGTCTTTCAACAAAAGCTTTTGGCCGAATCCGGCACTGTACATTGCAACCACTGTTTCCTGACATCATCCCCTTTCGGAAGCCCAAACAAAGACGTTTAGGCATGGAGGTGAAAAAAACAGTGTTTCAGGCGGTCGTGCACTGGACGAGAAGCGCAGCGTCGCGTGTATCAGTACATTGCATCCATTGCAGCTGTGCATTAGTTTTTAAAGGGATAGCAGCCTAATTTAGTCATTGATGTTAATCAAGTAACAAAAGAAAGACAGAAAATCACGCACTGCTCTTGACTGAAAAACTTTAGTAGCCTTAAAGATTAATCTAAATTTATTTATAGAAATAAATGTCTGCTTGAAAGAATTTAGAATATGGTAAACAAGTTGCTATAAAGAATGCATAATTAGCCCATATAACCATTGGTATTTCATTAAAAAGAAGACCATGTTCTTGTTCTTTATGAGAAGTGGTTTTATTTAATTTTAACATAAAGGCATGTTGTGTGTCACCGCAGTTAAATCGGTGTCTATCATGATAAAACCTTAATATCAAACCTATATAATGAGTTTGGACATTTTAGAGAAATGCTTAATAAATGCACTGTAACGAAACCCATTAGATTTTAGATTACTGTAGATTTAGTCGACTAAAACTAGACTAAAACTAAAAACAATTCAGATGACTAAAATATGACTAAAACTAAATGGCATTTTAGTCAAAAGAGTATGACTAAAGCTAAATCAAAATTTGCTGTCAAAACTAACACTGCAAGAATGTAACTGAAATAAAAATAAATAATATTACCCAAATTAAAATTAAATGAACAAAATATAATACTATATAAATACTATAAAACTAAAATGACACTGTTCTGTATTTTTTATTTTGTCTATACAATGAAAGCCAGTGGGGTCCAGTAGGGACCACACTGACTTTCATTATAAAGGCAAAAGCATTCCTTAACAGTTAAAAGAATGATCTAAATCATCTTCTTTGGTGATACACAAAAGAAAGTAAGTCATTAATTACAGCATTCCACTTCCTTTGGAATGCAATAATAATTTCATTAGACGTTAAGGACATTGTCCTGAATTCACAGTGTGAAAAGAAAAATCATTAATGGATTTTTTCCCACCATTTAAAAAAAATCAATACGTTGACCTGTAATGCATCACTTGTTCATCAATCCACTTTGCTCTCACTTATTTATGACAAATCAAAAAGGGTCACTGAATACTCAATAAAAACAATAAATGGATAGTTCATCCAAACATAATTCTGTCAGCATTTTCAAACCATGTCATTTCAAACCAGTATGACTTTTTTTTTTCTGCAGAAAAAAAGAAAAGATATTTCGAAGAATGTTGGTAACTGAACAGTTTTGATGAAAATGGACTTCCATTCAGAATATTTACTTTTGTTTGCCATAGAAGAAAAAAAGTCATACCGGTTTGGAATGACATGAGGGAGAATAACTGAACTATCCCTTTAAAGAGAATAAAAAAATAGTAGATCTGGTTGTACATTATATTAAAAAACACATTGTATGATACATATCACACCACTAAAAGGAAAAGTCCTGCCATTAACCACCTTTTATCATTATTTCACAGTACAACCAATGACTCAGAGGAAAAAATGCTCTTTTGCTCAACAGTGGAAAGACCTTCTGATTCAAGCCCACGCTTACATTTATATAATAGCAGCCTACTGTTTTAGGAAACTTAAACCCTATTTAGATCCTTCAGCCAGTGGATATGTAGCTAAACACAGCCAGCCCTCAGCTTTCGTGTTTCTACACGGGAAAAGAGACGGAGCGAGACCGACAGATGAGCGGAGAATGTGTGAGTAAGAGAGAGATGTGGTGACCAGTCTCGTGAATGAATGCTGAACGGGGAATACTGTCTGGCAGCAAAGTGAGGAAACTTGGTTCCTCTTGGATCATCTGCTGACAGCAATCGTGCCAAAACCCTGTATTTCCAGTAACTACAGTGTAACGAGAAACATATTTTGGCCTTGAAACAGTGAGAGTAACATGACCACCCAGGATCTGAGATGATTTGGAGTGCACTGAACAGCTTGATCATTAAAGTCACCTACTGTAAGCATTTCCTTATTCAACACTATCATTAAAAACTCAGTGAATTGAGAGAAACTGCATTCCCACAGGACTTAACACAGCCTTGGCTGTGGAAGTGAAACCCGAGCCCTAAATATTCAGTCACAAGTGTGCTTCAGTAATTACATGGCGTGAAGCAGAAAGAGAATGCATGAAATTACACATGCACACTTGTTTGTATATCAGTCAGTCAATATGTAATTCCTTTCGTCAGTCTTTCCATTCATTTTGAAGAAATATGACGGGACAAGTGACATTGAGCAACCTTCTTTCTTTAATTGCCCTCCTTAAATTGACCTGTTAACACAGATTAAGAAAATTAGGCCGATATCCATTTCGAGTTTAGCTTGTGACATCTTCGCGCTGTCCAGCAGAAGTCTTAACTTCGATAAACTAGATTCACTTTGAACAAAAGAGGCAAGAGCATCAATCATATTGATCGCATATAGCCTACAATCAATACTGCAGCCTTTCAGGAAAGATGCTGGTCGTTTTGTTGTGTGTTTATAAAGAGGAGATGAATCAATTATGTAATATTAATGAGAAAGTGTACTACTTGATAATTCACTCAGGACTGAAAATACAGAAGACCGCGAAGAACAGGTTCATGGTGTAAATGGTGTATGTCTGTTTCAAGACATATATATATATATATATATATATAAAACATAAATAACAGGTAGTAATGAATAATGAATCACTGCGTTTTAATGAACATGAAATGTTAATAATAGGAAAAAACTCACCTCAGGGGGATTTTTACAGCCAGATATCTGTCGATGGCAACCGCCAGAAGACTAAATATTGAACTTTGAGTCAGTACCAGAACAAAACACGCCAGGAAAAGGCATCCGTAAAAGTCTGAGTGCAGACCAATGCTTATTGTAATGGCAAAAGGAATGGCAAGACATCCAACCAGAATATCTGCCACGGCTAGAGACACCAGAAAGTAATTGGTGGCGTTCTTGAGAGTGGAGTTGATGGCCACAGCCCAGCACACCAGCACATTACCGGCGACTGACAGGACGGCGATCACCAGCTCAATAGCGATATACGGCAAATCCATTGCTGCTCACTTGACTGAGAAGCACCTTCAGACCGTGGTTAGGATGTCACGAGTCTGTCCGTCACTCTGTGCTGCTTGTCCAGTGGTAAAAGAACCGATCTGCAATAATCCACGGATCTCCAAAGTTTGTGATTTGCCAACACGGCCATCTGTTGATTTAAACAAACAACGTTATTTGTATTCATTCTCTGAAGAGACTCATTCAAAACCATTGAGGCAGATTTTCTTTCCTCACTTCTAGAAGTTCCCACTGACGAGAAGAAACGCTTACATTTTGATGAGGTGGAGTTACTTACCCTCATTTCAGAATAGTTTTTAAATTGTTTGACTTTCCTCTTTAAACTAGCCTGCAGTCGCGTCAGGGCAGTGATCTGCCGCAGCGCGAGCGCAACGCATGGCTTTTCAAGCAGCTTGACGGAAAACAGCCTGTAGCTGCGTCACAGCTCGACGCCACGCCCAGCGATGATTTTAATGAGCAATTTCAAATAAAACTCACGTTTTGGATTGTCCGCTGACAACTATTATAAAGAAGAATAAATATAATCAAACTAGATTAGTCTTTCCTGAAACAAATTGTAATACTTGGAAAGCAGATTTAAGAATAGCGTTAAAGTAAAATCATAGTAAGATAAGTTGAAACACTAATATATAGGCTAGATAAACAAATGGAGAGGGCGAGATATATAGCTATGATAGAATGCAGCCGATAGAAAGCTTCTGTGGTCTTGCATTCTGTAAATACGAGTATAATTATGCAAATAGGCATACATGACCAATCAGAATTCCAGTGTGCAAATTTTACGGTGACATTTAGTTCTTGCGCGTTGAATTTGAATGGCGAATATTCTATCAGTGGCTTTAATATCATTGTCTAAACAATGATTATACTGAAAGTTTAATAATGGAGTATAAGAAAATGATGAATTACCTAAAAATAAATCAAATGAATGGCGTCGCTAAATTATTCGCAGATGTTCATTTGGTTTAGTGCAAACTCTTACTGGAAAAAGTTGGAAACATTTGCCATGTTTATTAGTCCCTGTAAAATCTGTTTATCTGCCCTTTAAGAGGGATTCTATTTTTGTCCTTATTGACATTTGACTGATTGAACTTATCTGTGTTTAGCCTATAGATGTTTGGTACAAAAGAGTCTGATTGTCTGAAAATTGAGCATGCAGTGTTTCTGAGAGGATCTTGGTGAGTGAAGTGACAATATTGTGTAATTGCCAAAGATTTACGATGTGAACTCTGTGTATCTCTAGCCACACACACATTTCAGCACATCATGTTAAGGGTTTGTAGCAGACCTATAAAAAATGGAACTAGTATAACTCCTAAATTGTCAAAGTGCCAATTTCACTTCTGCGTAAATCACATGGGAGGAGAAATATGACATTTGTCTCTGAGATTCTCTATTCTGTTCTAATAAAGGTGACTGTAGCTTTTTAATTCAAACAAGCAAACGATATATATGATGACACAAACCTTTATTACCATTATCATCAATTAACAGTCTTCTATCATGAAGCAAAACTGAAGTTTCAAATAGAGAAAAAACACATTCCTTTGCGATCTAAATAGTTAAGAGCAAAGTCAATAAATAGCATTTCCAATAAGAAAACATTTGAAAACACAGATGCAGTCTGTTTTTTTGTATACATGTTTTACGTCTGTTAAGAGAGAAATTATTATCAGTTGCTCATGCATTTGAATTAACAGAGTTCTTGTTAGAATTTGGCACAAATTACACTGTTGACCAGCCTAAACACATTCCTTTGAGAGTATTTTTCCAATACTGATATTTTTTTTAAACATTGTTTCAAATATATTTAATTTAAACACATCCAATGTAACTTAAACAGGCACAAAAAGCATTAAAGAATCAATAATGGTTGTTTGAAACAGTCTCATAATATTCAATCAGATACTGACTTTCTGGCATTTTTTTTCCAGGAAATAATTAACTAGAGTAATATAGAAATAATCTTAGTGTTTGTAAATAAGGAATACGTAAATGCACAAAAGTCAGTTAAACAATTGGGACATTGTAAAGTTTTTGATGGTTATTGTCTCTCTAAGTGACAAACTACAACTTTTCAACAAAACATATGAAACTTATTTTCATAGTTCACTATGGTTTGATGTCTTACCAAGACATATTACAAGTCAAAATTATTTGTGGGAAAACTAACATTTTAAAAATACTTTATAAGTATATCAATATATAAGTATGTCAATATATAGATTTGGGTAATAATACTCTCTATAAAGATTAGCAGCTGCACTTCAACTCTTAGCAAAAATGTAACATACTAAAAAAACTATACCAGTTTCAGTGCAAGATTGCTAACCTGCACTCTGCAAGCAACTTCAAACTTCAAAAACTAAGTTAGGTCTATATGACACACGAATTGTAAGGAAAAGAGAAGTTGTGTGTTTGCGTGTGTATGACTATTGTACTGAATATGATATGCTGGTTGCATTCAGAGAGAAAACCTGACTGGTGTGAACACTACAGAACTGTGTGTTTGTGTATTTACAAACACTGTAGGGAGAACTGGACCAGGCAAATAAAAGTGCTTCTGTGCCCTCCTCTTCGTCTTCATCTTCCTCTTCCTTTCTTCCAGTCAAAAATTAAGTCTCAAAATACTTATAGATCTGAGATACATATTGCATGACACTTTGCCAGTCCGGTCGGTCTGTGTGCATCAACTCATCAATGTCCTACAGAGAGAGCAGATGCAAAAGTTTACATGCAGGAAATACTTTTTCACACATTTTCATGCATGCTTCTTAACTATGTGAACTTATGCATTGTATTTTGTTTTATTTAATTATTTTACCCTTGCCTTAGTCTTGCATTCCTGAACTATAAAAATCAATCTTAAAGATATTATAAATAATATTATTTATTCATTGTTGATTTGAAAAAGGAGTAAAATAAACACAAACCATTTCAATATCTATTGTGTACATAACTGTTTTTCTGACAGTAGTGCTGCCATTTCCACCGCAATAAACCATTCTGGCCTTAAAAGAATAGTTCACTCACAAATTACAATTTGCTGAAAATGTACTCACCATCAAGCTATCTTTTCTTTGGAACAGATTTGGGCAAATTTAGCATTACATCACTTGCTCACTAATTGATCCAGTGGAGGGAGTAAATGGGTGCCGTCAGAATGACAGTCCAAACAACTGATAAAAACATCACAATAATCCAAAAGTAAAACATGCGACTCCAGTAAAGAAAAAAAGAAGAAAAAAACATGTTTGTAATAAATCCAATATAACGATGTTTTTAACTTTAAAGGAGGAGTATGTATTTTTTCAAAAACGCTTTAGAAAACCGAGTCGGGTCGAGTACCAAAACAAACTTGTAGCCAATCAGCAGTAGGTATGTATTTTTTCAAAAACGCTTTAGAAAACCGAGTCGGGTCGAGTACCAAAACAAACTTGTAGCCAATCAACAGTAAGGGGCGTGTGAGATCGGACGCAGAGGTTGCTTTGTTTCTTCTCGATAGGTGAGTAACATTGGTTTTGCTTTGTTTCACAGAACAACATATATTAATATTCTGTTAAAACACATATATGCATGTTAAAACACACAGTACTACCAAAACACATTCGACCTGTATTACCATAGTAACACACATTGCTTTCACTTATTGATGACATCATACCCTCGGCCGGCTGGCACAGCAGATTCTGGCATAATCGTTGCCTGGTTTGTGTATGTATGTGTGGGGCGGAGCTATCAAAATAGGGGCAAGACCCTTTTGGGGTAGGGGCGTGTTTGTTTTGGTGATTTGAAATATCAACATTGCCTCCCAGAAATCACTTACCCCACCTTTAAATCTTTGCTTCTGGCTAAAATAAGAGTCATCTATTCATAATATTGTCTTCTCCAGTGAAAAAGCCATCTCATCTGAATTAGAACAGAAAATATGCACAGATCAAGAAGATGGACTTTTACACTAAATAAAGCATTATTATTGATTATTTTGGCCAGAAGCAACAGTTTAAAGTACTTTAATGGTGTATTTGTTTCTTACAAACATGCAGCTTTTAACTTGACAAGAGGTTAATTGATGGACTGGAGTCGTGTGGATTAATGCAATGTTTTTATCAGCTGTTTGGACTCTCATTCTGACGGCACCCATTCACTGCAGCGGAACCATTGGTGAGCAAGTGATGTAAAGCAAAATTTCTCCAAATCTGTTCCAATGAAGAAACAAACTCATCTATATCTTGGATGGCTCAAGGGTGAATAAATTTAAAGCAAATTCTCATTTTCAAAAATCTAAAATCTCATCATTTTCAATCAAGCTGTAAGATTGTCAACATTATACAAACAGTGAAGATATTATGAATTGTATGAATTTAAAATAATGAAATTATCCTCCGCAAGGACTCAGGAACAACAGATTTGGAATGTCTGAAATGTAATTTCCATCACAAAATGATATTAAACACAACACAGTACATCATTTGAGATGTGGTAGAATGACACTGGTTAAAATGTTCAAAATTACAAAAATAACATAAATAACAGAGTTCTCCTGGGATTGCATGTATTCACACACACACACACACACACACACACCATTGTACACTGTTAAACTAGTGAGTGAGCGTAAACAGTAAGTTTTATTTTCTAAAGGTTCACAGGTCCAAAAGTCCCTATATTTGAAGAAACTTCCTCATAAATAATGTACGTTTGATATATGCTGTTGATTGCACTAAAGGAACAAGCTCACACTTTACACATTATATATTATGCATTAGGCTATATAATTAAAAACCTAAAAGGACAAGGGTAGACAAATTCCATTCATGAACCGCCAGAGGTTGTGACATTCATAAACTATTCAATTCTCCTCTAAGAAAGAGCAAATCAGCTGGATGTGGGATTTTTCAGTCATTCCTTAATGTTGTTGTGAGGAGATTTGGGGATGACAACAGGGCAAAGACCTTCACTTCAACATCATAACCAGTAAGAGGTCACAATTATCATGTGTTCAACATCACATCCACACACACACACTGTGGTAAGAAAGTTAATAACAACAAATTTGATAACTCTCAGCTGGAGTTATCAAATTCTCAGCCAGTCCACCAGAGGCATGCACATAATATATATGTAGAGTGTGAAAATGTTTAGAGGTTATATTATAGGATTGACAATCATCAAGTACCACCGATTTAAAGGAACAGTTCACCCAAAAGAACCTTCCAAGTTGTGTGTGTATCATCTCTATGAAAACAACAGCTTGCTAATGTTGACTAACTGTCTTTATATTTACATCACAGTTTCCTCCTTGTGTCTACAGTATGTTGGGTGAAGTGAACTCCTGACTGTGGCATTTTCCTGTCATAGTATCTATGGGTGTGTTGGAACCTGGAGAATCATTAAAGGGGTCATATGATGCTGCTAAAAAGAACATTATTTTGTGTATTTGGTGTAATGAAATGTGTTTATGCGGTTTAAGGTTAAAAAAACATTATTTTCCACATACTGTACATTTTTGTTTCTCCTCTATGCCCCGCCTTTCTGAAACGCGTCGATTTTTACAAAGCTCATCGGTCTGAAAAAGCGAGGTGTGCTCTGATTGGCCAGCTATCCAGTGCATTATGATTGGCCGAATTCCTCAAGCATGTGATGGAAATGTTACGTCCCTTACCATATTGTGGTGCCTGCGGCAACCACATGTGACGACCCCGGGCTGGACTCTGTTTCGTCCACGGTGAAAGCCGATCCGGCGATCGACAGTGCGAAGTTGATGTATTTCCTCAGCGACCAGCACGGATCAGCTCCAGGCATGACGACGCGATATCGTCCTCTTTTGGAAGGCCAAACAAAGAAGTTTCGCTTTCACAACGAAGCACACAGCGCCTTCACTACATGACAGCGGCGGCAACAATACTACAGCGAGAATAAAAGTTACGCCTTCTTTTTTTGCGTGCACATTTGGGCGGCGTTATGCAAATCGTCCCAGATAGTGACGTAGGTATGTGGGGGCGTGTTAGAACGAGCCGTTTTAGGTAGGCGTGGTTGACTCTTAACTTTTATAAAGAATATCTCTTTAGATTTGAGACGTTAGTCTTTGCAACTTTACAGATCTTCTTTATGCACCAAGAGCTTGTAACACTCCAAAGAGAAAGGAAAAATTTAAATCGCATCATATGACCCCTTTAAACATTTACAGGTCATTTTAAAAAGCCCACAGAGGGCAGTGAGGCATTTGGACACATTGTTTCCAAATACGCCTCTTTGCCTCTTTCTCACCACACTCGATCTTAACCATATAAAGCTTACAAGCTTACAAATTCTAAGGTCTTTAAATGATCAATGCTAAAAACTTTACTGAAAAATCCCAGAAAAATAGTATGTTACATTCCATCTTACGTCTGATATACACTAGTTTATACTTTTTTTTAAAGCAAGTAACAGACCTTTTATTATATTGGAAAAACATTCACCTTCAGGTCGTGGTTGTTCATGTCTTTTTGCTGTGAAATCTTTACTGATTTTTATTAAGTAAATGTAAAAATATATTTTATATTGTTCTTTATATTTCAAGATAAACACCTATTGGACTGAAGCAACTTATTTGATTATCCATACATATTTTGGTCTCACTTTATTTTAACGGCCAATTCTTGCTATTAACAAACCATTAACTACGACTTTTGGCTCAATAAACTACTAATTTGCTGCTTATTTATAGTTAGTAAGGTAATTGTTAAGTTTAGGTATTGGGTAGGATTAGGGATGTAGAATATGGTCGTGCAGAATATGTGCTTTATAAGTACTAATAAACAGCCAATATGTTAATAATAGGCATGCTAATAAGCAACTAGTTAATAGGGAGAATTGATTCCTATACTAAAGTGTTACCCATATTAAACATATAAAATGTATAAAATATTTATCTACTTTTTTGGTCTAAAGGCTCAATAAACAGTTTACAATTATTTATATATATCATGACAACTCTCTGAATATTTTAGCATGGTGATGGGTGGAATAGATCTGCTACACTGCTGCTGAATTGCTGCTGTTGTTGGTTATAGCAGTAGTTGTAGATTATTGCTGCTGCTGCAAGCAAGTACAGGAACTTGCTACTGCCAATGCATACAGCGATACGGTGCCGTGAGTATTTAAGACATACTGCTGCTGCACAAATAGCATATAAAATAACCCGTAGCAGATCAATACAGGTGGAGCTGGGGAAGGTGGAGGGTTTAAGAGAAACTCTGAAAGCGCGCTGCAGGACTCTTTAGTGAATACTAGCCAGCCATATAAATGCAAGGCAGTAAGCTCATCATCAGCAGGTGGCGTAAGCGGCTGTTGATGAAGACCAAAGCAACAGGTGGATTAAGTCATTCATTCACAAAAACTGATCTGCAGAAATGGAGCAAGCGGTTAGTAGAAGTTATGATTATCAGGGCCAGTATCAATATGCAGAAAAGCTGGTTGTGTTTACTTTTAATTCAACATCTTCGCTGTTACTGGTTTCCCTGTGTAGACTAGCCTACATGTAAGCAGCTTTCGCAAAGGAGATTATAATGCTATTTTACCCGACGCTGATGTACAGAACAGGTCAAATTTTGCTAATATCTTCCTTACTGTACATACAGTAGATCAATATTATATATCAATGTATTAATTCACTTATGCGTCGTTGGGGAATCCTGGAGTGTGATGTATGAGGGAAACCCCTGTATTACAGCAAAGCGTCACACAAGCCAATATACAAAGTTAAGGAAACTAAGCAACCGAAAGCAATATATGTCTTCCTCAGATGTAATGTTAGTTCTGTACATCACCGTCGGGTAAAATAGCATTATAATCTCCTTTGCGGTAGAGAAAGCTGCTTACATGTAGGCTAGTCTACACCGGGAAACGAGTAACAGAGAAGATGTTGAATTAAAAGTAAACACAATCAGCTTTTCCGCATATTGACACTGGCCCTGATAATCATAACTTCTTGCTCCATTTCTGCAGATCAATTTTTGTGAATGAATTACTTAATCCACCTGCTGCTTTGGTCTTCTTCAACAGTCGCTTGCACCACCTGCTGGCGAGCGACTGAAAGCAGATGGAGATCATGCGTCGGTGCCCTACTGCTATTCCTGCAGCTCCCGGATGTGAAATGCCGAATTTTCTGCTGAATTGAAACCACCGTATTTGTGGAAGCGAATTTGTAAAGTGAAATAAAATGGACCGAAATTAGCAGGTCGAATATTATAAATCGTATTTTTAAACCGATTGAATATTTGGAAAGTGAATTCTGGAAGGTGAATATGAATTATTAAAATTTTAATTATGAAAATGTGTGTGAAATATTTTGAATGGAAATATTCACAGCTTAAATAAACAACTAGGACCTAAAAATGCAAGCCCTGGAAATACAAAGCATTAAAATGAAAGCGCTGTTAATTCAATGCATTATTTTTTCAGTTCTATAAACCCTGTTAAATTGAATAGCAAAGTAATTATTAAAATAAAATAAATGCCTATTTCACCTAAAAAGTTCACTACCATCCAAACGTTATCTTATCACTGAAATTTTATGCAACTAAATGTACTTTCTGTTGCTGCTGCTATATAAGCAACGATGATAATTGGATTGCCATGCAGACTGCTGCTAATATTTCTAACATTGTGTCTGAATTTTGTTATGCGTGCTGCTGCTATTAAAATTCACTAAACTAGCGATCTGAATACTGAATACACCCCACAAGTGAGGTGTGCATCTGAAAGCGATCTGTTCACGGTTAATGTGGAAATGAATGCCAACAGAAGATATCAAAAGCATTGGAGATTTCAGGCAAATAAGGTAATCCCCAATCCCACTTTACTGTTCTAAATCCGCGATGCTTGACGTTGTATTCTCACATACATTAACTAGAAAAACTGCTTGCTGCTGCTGCTAATGCTACTGCTGTTATATGAACAAGACATGCAAAGTAATTACTCCTCACGCGAATAACCTGCGCATAGTTTTATAACTTGTATGTTTTCTAGTTTAAAAATGTGAATCTGACGAACGCAATAATCCACTAAATCAGAGTGAAGACCATTTACTTATCTTAGCTGTTTAGTTTCAGAGAAACTCTGAAAGCGCACTGCAGGAATCTCTAGTGAATGCTAGCCAGCCATATAAATGCAAGGCAGTAAGCTCATTGGCTGCATATGCAGCATGAACCAATCAGCTCGTGCCAAGTCATTTAACTCTGAATATCATCAGTTACGTAAACAACCCATCAGCCTGTGCCAACCCATCTAGAGTTTCATGACTAAACTATATATATATATATATGTGAAAAAATTAGGACACCCTATTGAATTCCATGCTTTTCTGTATAAGGACATAATGAAAAAAAAATAAAAAATT
>NW_015505382.1:1186724-1216613 GCF_001515645.1 Sinocyclocheilus grahami
AAAAAAAAAAAATATATATATATATATATATATATATATATATATATATATATGGCCCTTGGCAGGTCTTAAAATGTGGAAAATAAAACCTCAGATGAACAACATCACATGATATACAGTGGGGAAAATATTTATTTGATCCCCTGCTGATTTTGTAAGTTTGCCCACTTACAAATAATTTAAGGGTCTGTAATTTTTATGGTAGGTTTATTTTAACAGATAGAGACAGAATATCAACCAAAAAATCCAGAAAAAAAACACATCATATAAAGGTTAGAAATTGATTTGCATTTCAGTAAGTGAAATAAGTATTTGATCCCCTACCAACCAGCAAGAATTCTGGCTCCCACAGACTGGTTATGTGCCCATGTGGAACACAGATTAGTCCTGCCACTTTAACAAGTTACTCCTAATGTAACTTGTAAAAACTTGTAAAAAGTGTCCACGTCCTTGTAGAACTCGTAATTACAACTTGTGAACTGGGAGTTTTCTGAGAGCTACGACTTGTACCATGTGACCACTGTACCACATGACCACCACAGGCTCTGTTTAGGCATTGATAGTGTTGCCATAGAAAAGCATAATTCCGAGTCCAAGGACGTGAACAGCTCCGAGTAGAATGTCACGTGTTGTTATCTCGGAATTACGGTAATTACAATATGGCATGAATGCAGCATATGACCCCAAGAATACATCCCTACAGTCAAGCACGGTGGTGGAAACATTATGCTTTGGGGCTGTTTTTCTGCTAAGAGTACAGGATGACTTCACCGCATTGAGGGGCAAATGGACGGGGCCATGTACTGTAAAATCTTGGACGAGAACCTCCTTCCCTCAGCCAGAACACTGAAGATGGGTCATGGATGGGTCTTCCAGCATGACAGTGACCCGAAACATACTGCCAAGGCGACAAAGGAGTGGCTCAAGAAGAAGCACATTAAGGTCATGGAGTGACCTAGCCAGTCTCCAGACCTCAATCCTATAGAAAATCTGTGGAGGGAGCTGAAACTTCGAGTTGCCAAATGACAGCCAAGAAACCTTAAGGATTTAGAGAGGATCTGTAAAGAGGAGTGGATCAGAATCCCTCCTGAGATGTGTGCAAACCTGGTGACCAACTACAAAAAACGTCTTACCTCTGTGCTTGCCAACAAGGGTTTCTGCATCAAGTATAAGGCCCAATCCCAATTCTACCCCTTAGCCCTTCCCCTTTCCCCTAGCCAGACAGCCCTTCAAATGAAGATTTTTCGGGACCACACTTCAAACGAAGGGGTATGAATTATCTCAGCGTAAACCGGCTTCAGGGGCAGCATGGCTGGCCGAGCGAACAAAAAGACACATAAATGTAAGCATTTTTGGCATTAATAAAGATTTGAACAAACAGTAATCATTTGTTTTATTTTGCATTCAATCGTGAGTTCATATTACGGTCATGTTACTCAAAGAAATGTTTGCAAACAAATCGCTAATATTTGCTAACTAACGTCATATCATTACAGACTGCACGATAGTGCCACAACATATGTTCATGTCTGATCAGGGCGATAACCACCGTAGACATTGAGGGGGGCTAGTCCCCCCAATAATTAGAATTAGAAATCGCTAAACCCTTTTCTCAAATATCGCCAATTAGAGAGAGAGAGAGATGAAAGTTGCGTGTATGCGCGTCTGTGCGTTTCTCTTTTTAGAGTTTACTTCAAAAACAGCGATTATATCCTCTCGTTGCCGGAAAATATAATGTAGCGATTCAGTATTTAAACTGTTATTAATAAAAGTCGTGGGGCAGCGTTGACAAGTTACTTTTCTCCTGGATATGTGAGCTGCGCGATCTCTGATATATATATATGTGTGTGTGTGTGTGTGTGTGTGTGAGCAACGCAGTAATATAGAACGGTAATTAAAAGCTCTAATGTACACCAGCACACCAGTATAGGTGTGTGTATTGTAGGAGCTAGACGACGTATGATGACGTGTGACGGCATAGTAATGGTGTCCCAATTCTTAGGGGAATATTTTCACCCCTACCCCTTGACACTCTGTTTCTAGGGACAAGGGGAAGGGGTATAAAATAGAATTGGGATTGGGCCTAAGTCATGTTTTGCTTGGGTTGATATTCTGTCTCTATACGTTAAAATAAACATACCATAAAAATTACAGACCCTTCATTTCTTTGTAAGTGGGCAAACTTACAAAATCAGCAGGAGATCAAATAAATATTTTCCCCACTGTATAATACTGTATCATTATTTATTTAACAAAAATAAAGCCAAGATGGAAAAGCCATGTGTGACAAAGTTGGGACACCCTATGATTCAATTGCCTGTAGATCCACTTTTAGCAGATATTACTTGAAGTAATAATTTTCTGTATGACTTTATCAGTCTCTTACATCTTTCTGGAAGAATTCTGGCCCACTCTTCTTTACAATGTTGCTCCAGTTTATTGAGGTTTGTGGGCAGGGCCGTTTCTAGACAATTTGACGCCCTAGGCGAAATCCCTATTGCCCCCCCCCCCCCCCCCCCCCCCCCCCCCCCACCACCACAAAACCATTTTTTATACATCACCCTCTCTCTCCACTCTAAAGTGTCAGTTATTGCATTATTATTATTTCAGTCAAACCTATAAAACCCCTTTGTTACCCCAAACTATATTTAAAAGCTTTATCAGTGGCATAAAAGTAACCAATGCAGCTACTTAATCATTTGCTACTCGTTAACGCGTTAACGTCCCCTTTAAATAACGTGACGCTCTGCCCTCTATGACGCTGCTCCCATTAAGTGCTGTTGGAAGTGAATGAATTGATTCAGCATTTCGACACCTCCGTAACAAGGATGCATTTAACTCGACAAAGTGGTCTAATAAAGGATGTATTGATCTCGTGAATTAGTGAATTTTACTATACAAATATTTTTTAATTGGATTTTAAAGTTTATATGGGAATATTACATTACACGCTGATCCTTTAACAATGCATTGGCGCAAAAAAACGCACGCCTTTTGGACAAATCTGCCACAAATATTTGGACAAAAGTGCCACACAAATACTGCCTAAACAAAATACTGATTTTGTGCACTTTATTTACTGTACAAATATTTTAAATTGGCCTTTGAACTTAGCTTTATTGCATGGCAAAAAAAAGTGTTACCTTGCCAAAGCACTGACAGAGCCCACTGATCTAATGGCGTTGTTGAGCGCTCCAAATGCAAACTTTGCATGCAACAATCAGGCAGCAATTGACAGCACTCTGATCTAGTGGCATACAGGCATCGTCAGATTGACAGTACTCTAGCCCAATAATGTTGGGGGATCCAGTGGGGGCGGCAGTCATATTTCAGGGTGACCGTGCCACTCTTTATCACAACCCTGCTAAAAGTGCCAGTACGTGCGCTCATTGGCGCCCCTTCAGCTCGTGGCGCCCTAGGCGATCGCCTATGCCTAGAAACGGCCCTGTTTGTGGGCATTTGTTTATACACGGCTCTCACCACATGATTTCAGTCAGGATGAGGTCTGGACTTTTACTGGGCTATTGCAACCGCTTTATTCTTTTCTTTTCAGCCGTTCTGTTGGGTTCAAGGTTCAAGCCGTTCAAGGTCATTGTTCTAGAAGTCTTATGGTATTGCGGAAAGTTATAATAATGCTGTATCAAGAGCAGCTGATCAACCTATCTTTCTGCTTGGAGATTTTAACAGTTGTGATGTCGGATCCTTGCTTCTACAGACAGAGCAATATTTCACTATTCCAACTCGTCTGGACAAAATGATGGACTTGTGTTTTGGTAATGTTCCTGGTGCTTATGTCTCTAAATCTCTCCCTCCTCTTGGCTTCTCAGACCATAATGTAGTTATGTTGTTACCAAAATACAGACAAAGACTGAAAACACACAAGACTCAATCAAAAAGTATCCAGGTCTGGAACAATGACTCTGTGGAGACCCTAAGACGATGTTTTGAGCTTACAGATTGGGGGATGTTTTTTCAGAGCAATGATGGCGATTTGGATATGATTAATGATTCCATCTGTTCATATATGTCTTTTGTGCTGATAATGTGATTCAAACTAAGAAAGTTACTCTTTACCCAAACATCAAACCTTGGGTCTCTAAAGAGATGAAGCATTGTATTAACCTCAAAAAATTGCCTTTATGGAGGGTGATAAAAGACGTGTTAATGAACTGAGAAAGGTACTGCGAAATAAAACAAGGTTGGCCAAACTTCGATATAAAGACAAGATGGAGGAGAGGTTTATTAAAGGAAATACAAAGGCGGCATGGCAGAATCTTAATATGATGATGGGAAGAGCCCAGGCTTCAACTCGAGTTCAGTGTCCAGACCCTGCCTCCTTTCTGAGAAAGGTACTGCGAAATAAAACAAGGTTGGCCAAACTTCGATATAAAGACAAGATGGAGGAGAGGTTTATTAAAGGAAATACAAAGGCGGCATGGCAGAATCTTAATATGATGATGGGAAGAGCCCAGGCTTCAACTCGAGTTCAGTGTCCAGACCCTGCCTCCTTTGTTGAGCAGCTGAATTCTTTTTATGCTAGGTTTAATATGAATAACTCTGGAGTGGATTGGGACCAGACTGACTAATCCCCCTACACCAATCAGTGTGGAGGAACGAAGGGTTGTCTCCATCCTCTCCAAATTATAGCCAAGGAAAGCTCCTGGCCCGGATGGACAGTTTTGTCAGGATCTTGTGTCTTAATATTGTGTATTATTATTGTGTATTGTGTACATGTGAGCCTTTTTACCTAAGACAAATTTCTATCACTGGTTGATAGATAATAAAGTTTTTTTAATTTGTTCAGATGCAACTTTGCAAACCTAAACCGTGCTGCCATGTTTTTTTTTTAGATAGTAGAAGCTTTCTTCTTGCAACCCTTCCAAATATGCCATATTTGTCCCATAATTTTCTAATTGTACTGTAATTAACGTTATCATTTAACATGTTAACTGAGGCTTGTAGAGTCTGATGTGAAGTTCTTGGGTTGTCTGCCATTTCTCATTTCTCATCGAGCATTACACGGTCCTGGGGTAAATTTGCTGGGACGTCCACTCCTGGGAGGAATGGTGTCTGTTTGGAATGTCTTCCACTTGTGAATAAACTTCCTCACTATAGAATGATGGACTTCAAGTTGTTTGGAAAAGACTATTTTAATCTTCTCAGATTGATGGCAGCAACAATTGCTTCTCTAAGATCATTGCTGATGTCTTACCTCCTTGGCATTGTGTTAACACACACCTGAAGGCTCCAGACCAGCAAACTGCCAAAACGTTTATACTGCTTTTATAGAGGTGCTCACACTTGCTGATGATCAGTTAATCAAAGGCATTTGCTTAGCAGTGATTGTCCACTACTTACCCTCTTAATTCCTATGTTAAGAGTAGGGGTGTCCTAACATTATCACACATGGTTTTTGTTAAATAAATAATGACACAGTACAATATGTCATGTTTTGTTGTTCATCTGAGGTTTTATTTTCCAAATTTTAAGACCTGCCAAGGACAAGATAATGTTTTATTATGTCCTCCTGATACAGAAAACCATATAATTCATTAGGGTGCCCTAACCTTTTCACATGACTACAGTCATATATATATATATATTTATTTATTTAAAACCATACACAGACATTTAGATACAGATCTTTATGATATAATCCTCTTTGCATGTTTCTGTTTTGTGTCTGTGGTTAAGTCATGCTGAAAGGGACAAACGTAACCTGCTGAGTGATGTGTCAAGTCTAAATATTGTGCACACTTTTTTTGTAAATATTGTGTCTCAGGTCAGTAATTAAACAGTCAGTGGCTAACAAAAAGTGTTCTGAGACACATTGAGATGTAATATGTTTAAACAGCAGCCACAATCTCCATATTAACTGGACATTTACTGCAAAAAAAAGCCATCACCCCAAATGACTGAATTAATCAAATAGTAAACAAATTAAGTTTGAACAGTGTTGGGCAAGTTACTCTGAAAATGTAATCAAATTACTGATTACTGATTACTCCTTTTAAAAGTAATCACGTTACTGTTCTGATTACTTTATTTCAAAAGTAATTAGTAATTAGTTACATTACTAGTTACCTTACTTTTTTCTCCATGAAATTTATGAAATCCCAGCATACATCGTCCTGACAACTATTTGTTATTAAAGCATCAACATTCACAGAACACTGTTATTTTTAACTAAAGCAAGCGGCTGCTGCGTGCATGGTTTGGCATGGCAGAATGCCAGCAAAGAGCGCTGCATTTATAATCTCTAAAAGACATCTCAGTTCATCGCAATCTCACAAAGCTCTGTTATAACACAATAAATATATGCATAATGAATCTTTCATAATGTCTACAATTCGTGTGTTATAATGAGAGGATTCGTGAGCACGCAACACACAAGACTCAATCAAAAAGTATCCAGGTCTGGAACAATGACTCTGTGGAGACCCTAAGACGATGTTTTGAGCTTACAGATTGGGGGATGTTTTTTCAGAGCAATGATGGCGATTTGGATATGATTAATGATTCCATCTGTTCATATATGTCTTTTGTGCTGATAATGTGATTCAAACTAAGAAAGTTACTCTTTACCCAAACATCAAACCTTGGGTCTCTAAAGAGATGAAGCATTGTATTAACCTCAAAAAATTGCCTTTATGGAGGGTGATAAAAGACGTGTTAATGAACTGAGAAAGGTACTGCGAAATAAAACAAGGTTGGCCAAACTTCGATATAAAGACAAGATGGAGGAGAGGTTTATTAAAGGAAATACAAAGGCGGCATGGCAGAATCTTAATATGATGATGGGAAGAGCCCAGGCTTCAACTCGAGTTCAGTGTCCAGACCCTGCCTCCTTTGTTGAGCAGCTGAATTCTTTTTATGCTAGGTTTAATATGAATAACTCTGGAGTGGATTGGGACCAGACTGACTAATCCCCCTACACCAATCAGTGTGGAGGAACGAAGGGTTGTCTCCATCCTCTCCAAATTATAGCCAAGGAAAGCTCCTGGCCCGGATGGACAGTTTTGTCAGGATCTTGTGTCTTAATATTGTGTATTATTATTGTGTATTGTGTACATGTGAGCCTTTTTACCTAAGAACCTTGGGTCTCTAAAGAGATGAAGCATTGTATTAACCTCAAAAAATTGCCTTTATGGAGGGTGATAAAAGACGTGTTAATGAACTGAGAAAGGTACTGCGAAATAAAACAAGGTTGGCCAAACTTCGATATAAAGACAAGATGGAGGAGAGGTTTATTAAAGGAAATACAAAGGCGGCATGGCAGAATCTTAATATGATGATGGGAAGAGCCCAGGCTTCAACTCGAGTTCAGTGTCCAGACCCTGCCTCCTTTGTTGAGCAGCTGAATTCTTTTTATGCTAGGTTTAATATGAATAACTCTGGAGTGGATTGGGACCAGACTGACTAATCCCCCTACACCAATCAGTGTGGAGGAACGAAGGGTTGTCTCCATCCTCTCCAAATTATAGCCAAGGAAAGCTCCTGGCCCGGATGGACAGTTTTGTCAGGATCTTGTGTCTTAATATTGTGTATTATTATTGTGTATTGTGTACATGTGAGCCTTTTTACCTAAGACAAATTTCTATCACTGGTTGATAGATAATAAAGTTTTTTTAATTTGTTCAGATGCAACTTTGCAAACCTAAACCGTGCTGCCATGTTTTTTTTTTAGATAGTAGAAGCTTTCTTCTTGCAACCCTTCCAAATATGCCATATTTGTCCCATAATTTTCTAATTGTACTGTAATTAACGTTATCATTTAACATGTTAACTGAGGCTTGTAGAGTCTGATGTGAAGTTCTTGGGTTGTCTGCCATTTCTCATTTCTCATCGAGCATTACACGGTCCTGGGGTAAATTTGCTGGGACGTCCACTCCTGGGAGGAATGGTGTCTGTTTGGAATGTCTTCCACTTGTGAATAAACTTCCTCACTATAGAATGATGGACTTCAAGTTGTTTGGAAAAGACTATTTTAATCTTCTCAGATTGATGGCAGCAACAATTGCTTCTCTAAGATCATTGCTGATGTCTTACCTCCTTGGCATTGTGTTAACACACACCTGAAGGCTCCAGACCAGCAAACTGCCAAAACGTTTATACTGCTTTTATAGAGGTGCTCACACTTGCTGATGATCAGTTAATCAAAGGCATTTGCTTAGCAGTGATTGTCCACTACTTACCCTCTTAATTCCTATGTTAAGAGTAGGGGTGTCCTAACATTATCACACATGGTTTTTGTTAAATAAATAATGACACAGTACAATATGTCATGTTTTGTTGTTCATCTGAGGTTTTATTTTCCAAATTTTAAGACCTGCCAAGGACAAGATAATGTTTTATTATGTCCTCCTGATACAGAAAACCATATAATTCATTAGGGTGCCCTAACCTTTTCACATGACTACAGTCATATATATATATATATTTATTTATTTAAAACCATACACAGACATTTAGATACAGATCTTTATGATATAATCCTCTTTGCATGTTTCTGTTTTGTGTCTGTGGTTAAGTCATGCTGAAAGGGACAAACGTAACCTGCTGAGTGATGTGTCAAGTCTAAATATTGTGCACACTTTTTTTGTAAATATTGTGTCTCAGGTCAGTAATTAAACAGTCAGTGGCTAACAAAAAGTGTTCTGAGACACATTGAGATGTAATATGTTTAAACAGCAGCCACAATCTCCATATTAACTGGACATTTACTGCAAAAAAAAGCCATCACCCCAAATGACTGAATTAATCAAATAGTAAACAAATTAAGTTTGAACAGTGTTGGGCAAGTTACTCTGAAAATGTAATCAAATTACTGATTACTGATTACTCCTTTTAAAAGTAATCACGTTACTGTTCTGATTACTTTATTTCAAAAGTAATTAGTAATTAGTTACATTACTAGTTACCTTACTTTTTTCTCCATGAAATTTATGAAATCCCAGCATACATCGTCCTGACAACTATTTGTTATTAAAGCATCAACATTCACAGAACACTGTTATTTTTAACTAAAGCAAGCGGCTGCTGCGTGCATGGTTTGGCATGGCAGAATGCCAGCAAAGAGCGCTGCATTTATAATCTCTAAAAGACATCTCAGTTCATTGGAATCTCAGAAAGCTCTGTTATAACACAATAAATATATGCATAATGAATCTTTCATAATGTCTACAATTCGTGTGTTATAATGAGAGGATTCGTGAGCACGCAAATTTCAGCACTGCATTGCTCAACGCTGCAAACACGTGTTATAGCCTAAATAGAAACTCTGCATACGCTTGCACCTGTTAATCGTTTATATTTTATATTGGTTCATGTTGCTTTTGTGCAATAGCTGAATAACAATTTATTTGTTTTAGATATTTTATGTTTAGATATTTCTATTTTGCGGGAATCCCGTAAATCATTTTATTCTCCCGCAAACACACTGAGTTTGAAGCACAAATAATGGAACCAAGTGTGTGCAAAATTACACAGGATACAGTTAGCATTCTTACTTCTGCACAAAGCAGCCAAGAAATGAGCAAAAAAAGCATACAGTTGTGTGAAAAATAAAGCACACCCTCTATAAATTCTATGGTTTTGCATGTCAAGACATAATAAAAAAAAAGAATCTTGTCTTGAAATTAGGTAAATACAACCTCAGATGAAGAACAACACTACATATTACACTTTTATTTATTTAACCAAAATAAAGCCAAAATGGAGAAGCCATGTGTGGTATACCATGATTCAATAGCTTGTAGAACCACCTTTAGCAGCAATAATTTGAAGTAATAATTTTTCTGTATGACTTTATCAGTCTCTCACATCATTCACAATGTTGCTTCAGTTCATTGAGATTTGCAGGCATTTGTTTATGCACAGCTCTCTTAAGGTCCTGCCACAGCATTTTAGGTTGAGGTCTGGACTTTTGCAACACCTTGGTTATTTTCTTTTTTTGTCCATTCTGTTGTAGAATTGCTGGTGTGCTTGGGAGCCCTGTGTTGTTGCATACAGCTTTAGCTTTAGGACAGATGGCCTCACATTTGACTCTAGAATACTTTGGTATACAGAGAAGTTCACAGTCAACTCAATAACTACATGGTTTCCAGATCCTATGGCTGCAAAACAAGCCCAAATCATGACCCCTCCACCACCGTGCTTGACAATTGGCATGAGGTATTTGGCTAATATGCTGTGTTTGGTTTTTGCCAAATGTGGTGCTGTGCATTATGGCCAAACATCTACACCAGGGTTCTCAACTCTGGCCCTCGAGGTCCACTTTCCTGCAGTAATTTTCTAGTAATCCCGAAGACCTTGATTAGCTTCAGGTGTGTGTTATTAGGGTTGGAGCTTAACTCTGCAGGAAAGTAGACCTTGAGGGCCAGAGCTGAGAACCCCTGATCTCATCTGTCCAAAGGATGGAACACTGTCCTTTTTTGTTTTTTCGTAGTTTTCTGGTTTGTTCATATGCAACTTTGCAAGCATAAGCCATGCTGCAATGTTGTTTATAGAGAGAAGTTTTCCATCTTTCCAAAAAAGCCATTTTCTAACTGTACTGTCATGACAAATGTCATTATCATCTAACATGCTAACTAAGGCCTGTACAGTCTGAGATGTAGCTCTTTAATCTTCCTTACTGTAGACTTCAAATTGTTTAGGAAAGCCTTTATAACCCTCCCCATATTAACGGGCAGTAACAATTGCTTCTCTAACATTTATTGCTGACTTTCCTCCTTGGCATTGTGTTAACACAAACCTGAATGCTCCTGACCATGCTTGCTGATCATCAATTAATCAAAGGCATTCTCAATTCTTATAGAAGTAGTAAGGATGTATTTAGATTTTCACACATGGCCTTCTGGCTTAGTTTTTGCAATAATGACACAGTGTAATATGTCATGTATAGTTGGTCATTTGAGGTTAAGACTTGCTAAGGATGATTTTTTAATGTCGTGATCGCAAAACCATAGAATTCAAAGACTTCAGTTTTTCACATGACTGTATGTCAGAATATTGTATTGTGTATTGTTTTCAATAAATGCAGCTGATAGATACATTGTAAGATACTTTGGAGTCTGACAGTCTAAACATCACAATGAAAATTTGGTATTTACAATGTTAACCTCCTTCTGGCTTAGTTTTTGCTATATAATGACAGTGTAATATGTCATGTATAGTCGGTCATTTGAGGTTAAGACTTGCTAAGGATGATTTTTTAATGTCGTGATCGCAAAACCATAGAATTCAAAGACTTCAGTTTTTCACATGACTGTATGTCAGAATATTGTATTGTGTATTGTTTTCAATAAATGCAGCTGATAGATACATTGTAAGATACTTTGGAGTCTGACAGTCTAAACATCACAATGAAAATTTGGTATTTACAATGTTAACCTGGCAGAGGAAGTTTCAGGATTAAGAAATTGGGTAAAAAAAACATGAATAATGAATGAAAGAAATATGTATGATTCACACAGACACAATTTCTACAGAATCATCAAGTATTACTATTACATTTGACTATTATGAATATAATGTAATATTCATTGATTATGGACACTTTTAGTCTTTTATATCAACTTTATGCAAATAAATAGCAATTTTGGGGAGGGATAACCAATATAAGAAATGACGGTAGAGCTCAGCTGCTGCAGTGATGGAAAGATGGAAGAAAATATGAACCTGTTTTTTAATTTTTATTTTATGTGACATAGCTCTGACCATGTACATGGACATTAAAGAAAACTGATGTATGGAGAAGCGTATCTGAGATTGAGGGGATTCCAGGTAGTTTTAAATCATCACACAACCTATAAAATTAACAATTAAATAATCTGTTTTGAAAATTTGTTACATGTAAGAAATTAAACAAAACCAGATAAATCATCAGATTGTAGTGAATAAACATACCATCCATGGGCTTAACTCTGTGACTGTAAAGCGGAATGCAAAGCTAATCTACTAAAAAACTGATGCAGTGTCAATGGTCAGTTCAGCAAGACTTACATTTGTGACCTCCTGTAGTTAAAAAAATAAAATAAAATAAAATTGCTTTGGGGCAGATTTTTTAATGATTTTCTTTTAGATATTGTGTAGTATTTACATATGATTCAGTAAAGATGATTACAGCTGCCTGGGGAATGTACTTTTATTTTACTTGTGGAGACTTGCTAAAATATACAGCATTCTGAAGTTCCTTTGATTTAACTGGGTGTTCTAGATTGTTTAGATGTGCAAATTATTTACCAGGGAAAGCCAAAGTCTACTGAGGTTGTCTTTTGCTGTTTGCTGTAATTATTTGCCGTAATCATGCTTGTTTGATTATAACAGTATTCATTTATATTTAGACTCATGAGTTACGAGTTATTTATTATCTAAAAATTATACAATCCAATAAAATAATCCACACAGGAGTAAACGTATTGAGATCATTATCAGTGTTATTTTAGTGTAATTTAGTTACTATTTAGTTTTTATGGTCACACCATATTGTTCAATTATTCAAATAGTAAACAAATGAAGTTTGAAGCACAAAAAAAGGAAACAAACTATTTATTATTTGTTTATTTTTACTGGAATGTTTTTTATTTTTTATATCTTAATTTTAATTTTAATTAAAGTTGTAGTAATTTTGCGGTTTATTATTAGTTAAATATATAGTTTGTATTTTAGCTAAAGTTTATTAGTTTAAGTTAAACTAAAATGGGAAATGTTGTCTTGGCAACTAGCTGAAATAAATTAAGTTATAATAAATATTTTATATTTAATTTTACTTCTAATTCTGGTATGATTTCACGTAACAAAATATATTTTTTGTTTACTACGAATAAAGTTATTTTTTTAGTTAACTACAATAACCCTGGATCATATGGATGAATTTTACTCACTTTAAAAAAATGTATAATAATGATAAATTATTATTTCTTAACTGAATAAATGAATGAATTATGTGTGTGTGTGTTTCTGTGAACATAGACTCACCAGAGAGGGCTTAATACCAATGCTTTCGGCTGCTTGGAAAGCCAGGGTGAGGTTTCGCCCCTATAGGGAGAAAACAGCACTCGCTGAATATTATTTACAATAGTGAAAAGCAGGTGTCTAAACCCAGCTGAATTCTCTAGCGATGCTCTAGAGAGTGATGAAGCTTCCACACAACGAGGCCTTTCAGTAGCCCAAAGAGGCTTTGTGAATAATTCAAAAGCATAATGTACCATCTCTTCCTGTAATCACTATTATACTTATGGCTACAATTTGTCACACTAAAGACTGCGGCGCTTTGCCTGTTCGTGGGTGTGTGTATGATTGAATAAACACACAGGGAGGGCAGAGCAGCCGTTTATTTGTTATGTATGTTGTTTCTACACCTTTCCGTGTGCCGTCTGTTTATGTATTCTGTCAACACTAATCCATGAAAGCATGTAATTCATTACATCTGGCAGGTCCGAAGAAAGGAAACCTTGACTGTTTAAAATGCTATGCTTGATTGCTAAATGTGTCCGGCACTAAAGTGCGATGATCTACTAAGACACTTCACTAACCAGTGTTACAAATAAGGAAGTTTCAGGATTAAGAAATTGGGTAAAAAAAACATGAATAATGAATGAAAGAAATATGTATGATTCACACAGACACAATTTCTACAGAATCATCAAGTATTACTATTACATTTGACTATTATGAATATAATGTAATATTCATTGATTATGGACACTTTTAGTCTTTTATATCAAATTTATGCAAATAAATAGCAATTTTGGGGAGGGATAACCAATATAAGAAATGACGGTAGAGCTCAGCTGCTGCAGTGATGGAAAGATGGAAGAAAATATGAACCTGTTTTTTAATTTTAATTTTATGTGACATAGCTCTGACCATGTACATGGACATTAAAGAAAACTGATGTATGGAGAAGCGTATCTGAGATTGAGGGGATTCCAGGTAGTTTTAAATCATCACACAACCTATAAAATTAACAATTAAATAATCTGTTTTGAAAATTTGTTACATGTAAGAAATTAAACAAAACCAGATAAATCATCAGATTGTAGTGAATAAACATACCATCCATGGGCTTAACTCTGTGACTGTAAAGCGGAATGCAAAGCTAATCTACTAAAAAACTGATGCAGTGTCAATGGTCAGTTCAGCAAGACTTACATTTGTGACCTCCTGTAGTTAAAAAAATAAAATAAAATAAAATTGCTTTGAGGCAGATTTTTTAATGATTTTCTTTTAGATATTGTGTAGTATTTACATATGATTCAGTAAAGATGATTACAGCTGCCTGGGGAATGTACTTTTATTTTACTTGTGGAGACTTGCTAAAATATACAGCATTCTGAAGTTCCTTTGATTTAACTGGGTGTTCTAGATTGTTTAGATGTGCAAATTATTTACCAGGGAAAGCCAAAGTCTACTGAGGTTGTCTTTTGCTGTTTGCTGTAATTATTTGCCGTAATCATGCTTGTTTGATTATAACAGTATTCATTTATATTTAGACTCATGAGTTACGAGTTATTTATTATCTAAAAATTATACAATCCAATAAAATAATCCACACAGGAGTAAACGTATTGAGATCATTATCAGTGTTATTTTAGTGTAATTTAGTTACTATTTAGTTTTTATGGTCACACCATATTGTTCAATTATTCAAATAGTAAACAAATGAAGTTTGAAGCACAAAAAAAGGAAACAAACTATTTATTATTTGTTTATTTTTACTGGAATGTTTTTTATTTTTTATATCTTAATTTTAATTTTAATTAAAGTTGTAGTAATTTTGCGGTTTATTATTAGTTAAATATATAGTTTGTATTTTAGCTAAAGTTTATTAGTTTAAGTTAAACTAAAATGGGAAATGTTGTCTTGGCAACTAGCTGAAATAAATTAAGTTATAATAAATATTTTATATTTAATTTTACTTCTAATTCTGGTATGATTTCACGTAACAAAATATATTTTTTGTTTACTACGAATAAAGTTATTTTTTTAGTTAACTACAATAACCCTGGATCATATGGATGAATTTTACTCACTTTAAAAAAATGTATAATAATGATAAATTATTATTTCTTAACTGAATAAATGAATGAATTATGTGTGTGTGTGTTTCTGTGAACATAGACTCACCAGAGAGGGCTTAATACCAATGCTTTCGGCTGCTTGGAAAGCCAGGGTGAGGTTTCGCCCCTATAGGGAGAAAACAGCACTCGCTGAATATTATTTACAATAGTGAAAAGCAGGTGTCTAAACCCAGCTGAATTCTCTAGCGATGCTCTAGAGAGTGATGAAGCTTCCACACAACGAGGCCTTTCAGTAGCCCAAAGAGGCTTTGTGAATAATTCAAAAGCATAATGTACCATCTCTTCCTGTAATCACTATTATACTTATGGCTACAATTTGTCACACTAAAGACTGCGGCGCTTTGCCTGTTCGTGGGTGTGTGTATGATTGAATAAACACACAGGGAGGGCAGAGCAGCCGTTTATTTGTTATGTATGTTGTTTCTACACCTTTCCGTGTGCCGTCTGTTTATGTATTCTGTCAACACTAATCCATGAAAGCATGTAATTCATTACATCTGGCAGGTCCGAAGAAAGGAAACCTTGACTGTTTAAAATGCTATGCTTGATTGCTAAATGTGTCCGGCACTAAAGTGCGATGATCTACTAAGACACTTCACTAACCAGTGTTACAAATATATGTGTGTTTGTGAGTACCTTGTCTTGGCTGATGAGCTCTTGGTAAGGGATGTGTGCAGGCAGATAGGTGTGTAACAGAGCACAGAACGCCAGGCCATCACTCCAGCTGCTGCTGAAGTTTGTCACATCTATATTCTACAAGGAGAAAGAGAAAAGTTTAAAAACACCATGTAACCGAAATAGAAGTTTTTAGCCCTTAAGTGTATGTCTGTTTGCTTTGAGGCCATCTGTATGCACTATTCTTTTTTTTTTCGTAAAAGATGCATGCTAGAGTTGCACAATCAACCAGCTGCCGATTGTTTTCAGAGGATATTCATTCCAAACCTGTAACCGGAGACTGACCAATTATGCTTAAATTAATGCTACACGCAATAAAGGCACTGGTAATAACTGACAGAATAGTCTGTATGCCCATATTGGCCACTGGAATTAATGGTTGGCTTCAGAACATAATGTTATATAGTATATAATATATAAAATTTGGGAGCAGCAAGTTTTCTTCCCCCGTTTTTTTTTTGTTACATCAAAAACACAGCAAAAGCAGTAATATTGTGAAATATGATTACAATTTAAAATATTGGTCTTTTATTTCAGTATATATTAAAATGTAATTTATTCCTGTGATTACAAAGCTGAATTTTCAGCATCATTACTCCAGTCTTTAGTGTCACATGATCCTTCAGAAATCATTCTAATATGCTGCTTTGGTGCTCAAGAATGTCATTATCAATGCATGTAATTCATTACATCTGGCAGGTCCGAAGAAAGGAAACCTTGACTGTTTAAAATGCTATGCTTGATTGCTAAATGTGTCCGGCACTAAAGTGCGATGATCTACTAAGACACTTCACTAACCAGTGTTACAAATATATGTGTGTTTGTGAGTACCTTGTCTTGGCTGATGAGCTCTTGGTAAGGGATGTGTGCAGGCAGATAGGTGTGTAACAGAGCACAGAACGCCAGGCCATCACTCCAGCTGCTGCTGAAGTTTGTCACATCTATATTCTACAAGGAGAAAGAGAAAAGTTTAAAAACACCATGTAACCGAAATAGAAGTTTTTAGCCCTTAAGTGTATGTCTGTTTGCTTTGAGGCCATCTGTATGCACTATTCTTTTTTTTCGTAAAAGATGCATGCTAGAGTGGCACAATCAACCAGCTGCCGATTGTTTTCAGAGGATATTCATTCCAAACCTGTAACCGGAGACTGACCAATTATGCTTAAATTAATGCTACACGCAATAAAGGCACTGGTAATAACTGACAGAATAGTCTGTATGCCCATATTGGCCACTGGAATTAATGGTTGGCTTCAGAACATAATGTTATATATAGTATATAATATATAAAATTTGCGAGCAGCAAGTTTTTTTCCCCCGTTTTTTTTTTGTTACATCAAAAACACAGCAAAAGCAGTAATATTGTGAAATATGATTACAATTTAAAATATTGGTCTTTTATTTCAGTATATATTAAAATGTAATTTATTCCTGTGATTACAAAGCTGAATTTTCAGCATCATTACTCCAGTCTTTAGTGTCACATGATCCTTCAGAAATCATTCTAATATGCTGCTTTGGTGCTCAAGAATGTCATTATCAATGTTGAAAAGAGCTATGCTGCATAATATTTTTTGTGGAAACCATGAGTGTTTTTTCCCCCTCAGGATTCTTTTATGAATGAAAAAAACAGCTCATTGATTCAGGTGAATGTTCACTGGAGCAGTTTTAAAGCTAGTATTGAATAAAGTACTATATATTTTTATCTTGGTTTTGAAAGTGTTTCTAGTCAGTGAGATGCTGAACCCTCATGAAGTTTATTAGTGTGTCATAATGATCTTTGACAGGAATTATTCATGTCTGTTTTCAATTAAATGTTTATATTATAGAGAGAAATCTGCAAAAATGCAGAATTTGGAACAGAAATGGAACACCTGTCTTTCATAAAGTTCTACACATGCCCTGCTTAGTATGTATTTGTTATTAAATATTTTAATTAAAGGTTAATTCATCCCAAACTGAAAATTCAGTCATCTTTTATTCACCCTCATAACATTCTAAACCTTTTTTTCATATTCAAACACAAATGAATATTTGTTTTATATATTTTCTCATATATTTTTTGTATCCAATGACAGTCCAGTGCAACCAAAATTTGGCTTTATAAGGTGAACATATTTAATTTAGGATTTTATTTCAATATAAACATTGATAAATGCAAATACATAGAGATCGATCACCAGATATGGTAAGCAAAAGCTCAAACATGCTTTCTTGAAGTGTGAGAACCAATGAGTTTTGTTCTTGCATGTCACACAAACATTTCTGAGCTTCTGAAATAAAAATGTGGTTGTGAGGACTTTCAATGGATGGACAAAAATGATGAGAGAATATTAAATATATTGTAAGATGAATGGTCGTTTTATAGGTTTAGAATGACATGAGGGATAAATGTTATTTCGGGGTGAACTAGTCCTTAATTTAGTGTAGTACTGTCACGTTTTACCATGTTTAAATTCAGTCCACCAAATTTACAAAACAGTGCAGAAAATGTGAGAAAAGACTGCAGATATATTTTAAGTGAAATAGCGTGTGACAGAAAACAAAGGACACAGACGCAAAAGAACTGTTGTTACATCAATTAAAATATTGGAATGGACCTCACACACTCTAGACTGTTATCTCATTGTGTTTCACTGGACTTCCTGCTACTTCCTGTATATCCCAGTGCAGTCATTCTTCTTTGTATGAGTGCATGTAGTTTGGGAACAGGGCAAAGGGCCAGTGGGCAACCCTCTTGGGTTCAGCCCTCATCAGCCCCTACTAGGCCCTCAGAGTCCCAATACTTCACAAACATCTTTTGATTTAGAATCAGATGTTAGATTTGAAAGGAGACCCAGATAGAAGCTCCATCCTCAGCTGGGCCATTGGGGCTGAGATGAAGAGAAGAAGAGAAGTTCATTAGCCGTCTCTCGAGCAGGTCAGAAGTTCTTCAGTAAGGATGTCACCCACAGAGGGACAGTGAGGAAGGAACCATGTGAAGAATCCCACCATCTGTGCTACACTCTGACTGAGTGGACATGTCTTGACATTTATAATCTGGTGTGTTCGAGGCATCCATCCTAAAATGTCTTGTTTTATGTGAAATATAGAGATTAAAGAAAAATGAAAAAATACATCAGACAGAAAATAATATGGAGTACCATTGAACCTACTAAATCAAATTTTAAAGGAATAGTTCTCACAAAAAAAAAGTGCAACATGAACGCCTTTTTCCTTTTGTGAAACATAAATGAAGACATTTTAAATAATGTCCAAAAAAAGACAGTGACTATTGGCTGTTGAGCTCAAAAAAATTACAAAAAGCACAATAAAAATGACCTGTGTGCTATATTTAAATAAAGCCATCGAATAGATTTTTGTGATAAGTTATTCACTGCAGATCTTCCATTCTGTGATAGTTACCACATTTCATTTGCACTTGTGTGTCAATTCAAAACACTGAAAAGTGCATTAGCCATGAGATATGCGGGAGCCAATGATGTTTGGCATCACTGACCTGTTGAACCTTGTGCTGTGTCATGTTTCAAAGTGTACAAGCTCAAATGATATTTGAGAGCAGTGGAGGGAAAAATTATCAGCAAATAATGATGGTCTGTTTCTCACAAAGTTATCGTATGGCATCAGAGACACTATGTAGCAACATATGGATGGCGTTTATGGTGCTTTTACATCCTTTTTGGATCCTGATAGCCTTTGTTGTACTGTATTACAAAGAAAAAAATCTCCTTTTGTGTTCTATAGACGAAAGTATGGAATCACATGATGGTAAATAGATGATGACAGAATTTACATTTCTAAGATGAACTATCCCTTGTGAAAAAAAGTGCTCTTAATTGTATTGAGTGTGCACTTCAAATCTTAAAAGTATATTTTACTTGCACATCCTATATACTATTAATGAAATAAAAGGCCATTAAAGAGAATACACTTTCATGACTGTTTAACTCACTTAAATGCACTTTTAAAAGTGCACATAGTAAAAATGCCAAATTGTAAATCATTATTTTATTAATCTTTTGTCATTCTTTAAATAAATATGCTGACTAACATAAAGCCCAGAAACTTTCCCCAGGAACTAGGGACTTTGGGCCGGTACTCGGTGTGTTTCCACCGCGGGGAACCAGGATCTAAATAAAGTTCCGGGTAAATATTTGCCCCTCAGAATGTCCCTGCTCATGAGGTAGTACTTTTTCAAAATGTCCGGGACTTTCGGGGGTGGGACTTGGGCACTAAACATGCTGATTGGTTGAGTTCACATAGCACTGTATTAAAACCACCATTTATTCGCATAATTTTGTGAATATTGATGTTATTGTGTAATAAAATGTAGTTTTAAGAGTTGTTTTAAAATCAAATCTGATGTATATTTATAAAGACAGCGTCTATTTGAAAACGTGCTTCGCCAATTTCGGAGATGTGCACTCCGGGCGCTCAGTGCTCATGTAGTGGTTAAACAATTCGTTTTGGGTAAATCTAACGGGCAGTCTTTGGTCTCATGAATCTATTATTTGTTCCAGGTCATATCCTTTTGGCTGAGCACAAAGTTATGTTTCATAACTTTATATATTTATATAAAACAAATTATATATTTATAACTTTATTAAAATGAAAATGAAAAGAGGCAATGCTGTTTGATATAATATTTTGTTTCATTGTAATGTATGTACGTTCCCTGAACTACATTTCTGCGGCTATTAATAGCCTGCTTAAATGAAAACGAAAAGAGGCAGTGGTGTTTGATGTCATATTTCGTCTTACTGTAAATACAGTGAGGGAAATTGCAGTAGCCAAGGCGAGCAGACTGACGTTATCAAGTACGCTGCAGTTCCATTTGCAGAATTACCAGACTTGCGTCGTCCTGTCCCCGGGAGTTCACACTTCCGAGTCGAACTTGCGAAGTCCGAATTACCGAGGATTCAAGACCGAAATCTGTGTACTTTGTATTGAGAAACGGCCCTGGACTGGGAGGAGCAGTCGCGTGCAGTTCAGTGTCACCAGACTAACTTATTTGCCTAATTTTCATGGTACATTAGGCCGCAATAGAACCGCAGACAGCAACAGGGCTGAAGGAAAAAAGTTCCAGGTAATTTCGGTGGAAAAGCAGCTATATTAAACCACACATAAAGCACTTGATTTTAATTTTAAAGCTGCAGTCCACAAGTTTTGCCTCTTTGTCACCATCTTTGTTTGAAACCTGCAATTGCAGGAATTATTTTCACCAGTTACATGCACCAGCACGGCTCCAGCGCGGATGAATCTCATGTTTTGAGGTGTATGTGTGGTTGTCAGTCACTGCACTGGTGTAGATACTGTACTTCAGAATCACAGATTCTAGACTACATCTTGGAATATATGACCCAAATAAGAATTTTCACTGGATATTGTCATCTGAACGAGTAAGTAAGAAGTCTGCCACTTTTGTTTTGACCAACTGAGGAAAAAAGTATTACAATAAATTGCACTGCCAATGGTGATTAAATCTAACAATCAGTTAGCTCATATCACTTCAAACCGTGCAAATTATTATTATTGTTACACTTTGTTCTCAAATTGTTAATGTTAACAACATCAGCATTGCGTCAATATGTGTATATATATACACATATAGTCTAATCTCTAATTTCCATACCATTTGAATTTCATATAAAAAATATTTTAACCCTAAAAGCTAATTATTCTTTGTTAGATCTGGTTCTCTTTAAAATACAAAACTTGTGTAATCCCACATAGGGTGTAATCAGATGCACATTTAAAGGTGGGGTAAGCGATTTTTCAAAAACGCTTTAGAAACCTGATTCGGGCTGACTAGCAAAACAAACCTGTAGCCAATCAGCTGTAAAGGGCGTGTCTACTCTAAAGTCTGTCTAGTACACTGGACGCGACAAAGCGACCATTGAAAATCATTTGAAATTTGTGTCAATACGTCATAAATAGAACGCAGCAGCAGTTTTCTGTCAGGGATTTGTCGTGTCATGCTGCGCCACATCCAGTGTAGACCATAGAACTGTAATATAATCTAATTTCAGTCATATGTTTCATAAACACATAATCCTTTCTGGATTACAATCCACCATCAAATTTATACATTTAATTATTCCAGCTGCTGTGAGAAAAGGCTATAAACGATTCGCCACCTGCAGGATCATCACATGCGATAGCCTACTAGCCGGGACAACTTCTTTATGTTTACAGACGTGATGTAATGACGCAGCGGCATGCTCAAATTTCCCGCAAATTCCTACCAGTACCACTCAAATTAGAAAACATTATTATAAGCTTACCGTTGTAAATCGGGCTAAGGTAAACTATAATACAGTTTTCTTTAGTGTCCAAAACATTTCATTCAGTTCATACTTGCGTAATAAGTACTCTTTTTATTAAAAGCATATTTTAGTATGATAAATTGTAATCTAAGTAATAAAACAGCAATAAATAAATATTTGGAGAATTTCTTATTTTAGAAGTGTTTCTTTTTTTTTCATATAGCATCAAACTATAGCAATCAACCTGAACATACAGAGCTAAAGTGCTTCTTTTGGCATTTTGCTCTTCCATTGATTTTCTAATATCTTCCTCTGACAAGAGACCTGCTCAATCATGTAAACTGACATTCCTCACATGCCTGTCCTGTCTCTTATAGCACAGGTGGCCCAGAGAGGGTGATTATACACACATACACAGCCAAATAAACACTCACTAATGTACACAATTCTACACGGGCTTCAGGAGGCAATCGGGGGGTGTTTGTGTGTGTGCAGTGCAGGAATGCTGGGAGTGAGGCAAAGAAGCACGGAGTCACATCCTGGATGGTCTGAGTGTGCAGGGATGGGGGGTTGGGTGGATAATGTCATCAGAGCAGAAAGAAAGCGCAAGAGGAGGGGTACAAATGTTATAAAAACAGTAGTCTCCATCAGTACACTGGGACCCAGCTTCAAAAAGCAAACACAGCATCCAGTGACAGGAAATCACCCTTGCTCTCTTCAAAAGACCGAGACAGAGAGTGGATGCAAGACAGACAGAATACAACCTGCTAGTTTTCCATCAGTTTAAACAATATTGGCCCACCGATGTAGCTTACATTTCAGCTTGGAACAAAGCTAGATGTATTTTCAGCTTCTGCAGTAGAAACAGAAAGCAAGCTTACTCAAGTCAGCGTGTAGTGGTGAGCCTAAATGGTCTGGTAGCAAAGAAAATGTCACTTCCTCTATAAATACGACTCTTAGACAGTGCAATTGTATGTTTATGGTTTTGAGTCATTGGTTTTAAGATTATTAACACATCTCAGCTGTTTATACGCTGAGAAACAGAATTCTTACTGAGAGATTTACTATGTATATAAACGTTCATAAGCACTTGACCCACGTTAATAGAGTCCACATTTAATTGCACGGTTGGAGACAGCAAACGCACACACATACATTGCAGCTGGATTGTCAACACACACAGAAAGGGCTTTCAATGATGGGTCCACATCCTCTCTAGCACTGTCGGCTGTTATCTAACAAAGCCATAATGAGTAGTGACTTCATTGCAATATGAGAGACAGGCTTTTAGAGAATAGCAGCGTACAATCTCCATGGCCATCTCCAGTACACAAAAGCACACTAAATGACAGACATACTACATTATATAAGTTAAAGGAGTAGTTCATCGATTTCTGTCTGAATTACATACCCTCATGTCATTCCAAACCCATTTGACTTACATTCTTCTGTGGTACATAAAAGAGAGTTTTGAAGAGTGTGTAGGCAGCTGTTTCCCCAATGACTATGGGCTGCTAAAAAACAAAAAAACAAAACAAGAGAATGAATTTCAAAAAACGTGGCCACAAATGAAAAGATAATGGGAATGGATTCTTAAATTCTTTGTCACAATTCTTATTTACGCATTTCATGTGTGGGGTGCACAATAGCCTTTTGATGCCATAAAAATGTTTAAGAACATACCAAAGTTTTTATTCACTTAAAATCTTCCCCTCAGAGGTACTGTAGCTCTTAAATCTAAGGCACACTTATGCTTATTCAAAATTGGCTTGTATTTGGTTAAAGTACCCCTGTAGTCAGGGCCGGATTTACGCATAGGCATTCTAGGCACTTACCTATGCTCGCTCATCCAGGGGGGCTCAAACACGATGAAGAGATATATAATACTTTTTGTTATACTATGGGCTATCAACAATTAACAGTAAAAGAACCAAAACACCAGAAGACATAGAGCAAATAAATATAACAAAAAATATTTCCATGTTTTCCACCTTTTTTATGTACGGAAATCACGCTTTCTCCGGTTCTCTCTCACAGACGCGGAGACGTGGACAGAAACTTGTCATCAGCGCTGCCCCGCGAATTTATTAGTAAAATAGTTTCGCAGCTGAAAAGCTACATGACATTTCTCAGTAACGAGGTTCTTGAAGCAGTTCAACTTAAAGATTCGCTATTAGTAGACGCTGCTGGCTGAACACTGCTGAGAGACGCACAGACACACGTATTCAAATGCGCATAATCTCTCTCACTCTCTCTAATAACTGCATTAGCCTGCATATCAATGGCCCAAGCCTCTGTTATTAGTTTTAAAATGACGTTTTGGAATTTGCAATGGAAGGTTTATCTTGAAATAAATCATCTGAACAATAACTTGAAGTGTGGTTGTGACCAGGCCGTTAAAATTATTAGAGAAATAATGCACTCCCGAAGTGGTAATGTGGCCACGACGCAAATTAATACATTTGATTTTTATTCACTGAATGCAAGCACTTATTGCGTTAGAAAACACTGTAACGGTTTCCACTGATTACGAAATATTTTTGTTTGCTGCGGTGGTAATATTATATAGGCCTATTAATAAGGAAGAGGGGCCCAAACAATTGTTTTGCCTATGTCACGATAAGAGGTAAATCCAGCCCTGCCTGCAGTCACTGATTTTATCCCTTACAACTCAAAATCAATCAAATCAAAGAGCACTCCCCATAAAATCACTAAAAAGCTGTCACTAATCTTAGTTCACCACGTTCTCATTTTGTTATAATCAATAAAGCTCTACTCTGCACAATGAATCTCTTTTTTACATTGGTCTACACTTTGTTCTAATGGGAAGATTCGTGAACGTGCAGAACTCAGGATGGAGATCAGAACTCAGAGTGGATTCTGACTAACTTAAACACCTCAAATTGGCCATTGTATTAAAGAAATCAAAATTATTTGTTTGAGATTTGGCTACACTGCAAAAACACGATATAAATAGAAACCTATGACAAGTGGACATGAACAACCCTGCAGGTTGACGGGACTGCTTACATGCCTTTAACGATAGAAAGCAGGGGCTGTTTCAAACCGTGTTTTTGAGAACGTCTTTGGTACACTGCAGTTTTAAGGGGAAAATGCTCAACAATGGTGTTGACTGATGAAATTGCACATGGTTTGACTTAAAGTACATTAAAAACACCAGACAGACATATAAACCACAGGGAGTCTTTAAAAGACCTTTAAGAACTAATAGCACTGGCCATCATTGACATCAAATTTAGCAAAACGCGCCGTTTTTTTGTAATTAATTGTGAAACTTACTTGGAAATTCCAAGTGACAATTCAGTAACACTTTAGTATAGGGACCGATTCTCACTATTAACTAGCTGCTTATTAGCATGCCTATTATTAACATATTGGCTGTTTATTAGTGCTTACAATGCACATATTCTGCATGACCAGATTCTACATCCCTAATCCTACCCAATACCTAAACTTAACAAGTACCTTACTAAATATTAATTAGTATTAACTAAGCAGCAAATTAGGAGTTTATTGAGGCAAAAGTCGTAGTTAATGTTTTGTTAATAGCGAGAATTGAACCTTAAAATAATGTTTGACCAAAAATTCGACACAGATTTTTTTTTTCAGTGTACTTCTATGGTGCTTGTCTTTTTTTGGTGCTTACCAACATCTGTCCTTATTGACTTTCTTTGTGTGTAGCAATGCAAAAATTCTGCCTAACAATTCCATGTTTGTACCACAGAAAGTCATACTTATTTGTATTGCTTGAGCATCTGCAGCTTAGCTGCATCTGTGTTCTCTTTGTCTTTATTTACATGGCATTGGCTGAAAAAGGACCATAAATACAGGTGGTGAACAAAGCTGAGGTAAGAGGGGGCTGTATGATGAATTAGAGAGCTGAGAGGAGAGCCTAATCCTACCCAATACCTAAACTTAACAAGTACCTTACTAAATATTAATTAGTATTAACTAAGCAGCAAATTAGGAGTTTATTGAGGCAAAAGTCGTAGTTAATGTTTTGTTAATAGCGAGAATTGAACCTTAAAATAATGTTTGACCAAAAATTCGACACAGATTTTTTTTTTCAGTGTACTTCTATGGTGCTTGTCTTTTTTTGGTGCTTACCAACATCTGTCCTTATTGACTTTCTTTGTGTGTAGCAATGCAAAAATTCTGCCTAACAATTCCATGTTTGTACCACAGAAAGTCATACTTATTTGTATTGCTTGAGCATCTGCAGCTTAGCTGCATCTGTGTTCTCTTTGTCTTTATTTACATGGCATTGGCTGAAAAAGGACCATAAATACAGGTGGTGAACAAAGCTGAGGTAAGAGGGGGCTGTATGATGAATTAGAGAGCTGAGAGGAGAGACACAAATAAACTAGAGATGTCAGGGTCAGAGCTCCTCAAATAGAAAACCACTGTCTGCCTGACCTCTCCATACACAGCAGAGCTCCACCTCAGTAGTAACCACCCTCAGACCGCCACCGGGCCATGAGGAGGTGAGGAAAAGAATTAAAAGTCGGTTAAACTATAAATGACTCTTGGGTGATGGAAGACGCGTAGGAAGACGTATTATTCGAGAATGCCGCTTTTGGCTTCGTTTGTTGTATGTTGAGAATGCTAGAGCTCTGCACTGAGAAAAACAGCAGGAGAGGAAGTGCAGTGTTTTCAGGCATTGTTTGGCCTGATATTTCTGGATCAAAGTGAATGGTGATCATGCACCATAGGAAAGAAAACACACAAATAAGATCACTTTAACAATTCCTAGACAGCTGAGAGGCTAAATGGAGGGCAAATGGAGATTTTTATGTTCAGCTCCAAACCGGATCAAACACACCTGAACAAGCTAATCGATGTCTTCAGGAGTACTAAAAGGCTACAGACAGGTGAGTTTTATCAGAGTTGGAAAAAAGTATTTCAAAGGCATAGCCATAAGACTTCAAAGGCGTTAAAAATGTTAATATACTGTATATTCCCAGTGTCACAGAATAAGCCTGGAATGCAGACAATAAGCCTGGAAAATACCATTTTAAAATTGCCTAAATGCATGAAGTGTCAATTCTAGTAACGTTTGGATGATGGCTGTTAAAATTACAAAGAATGAACTATTATTACAAAGAATAAACTTACTGTAATTTGTAAATATATTTTTAAATATTAATGGTATCTGTCCAATAAGTAAAATAGGCCAATATATTTTGAGTTGATCATTTATAGCCAAATAATCATGGGACCTCATATCTTGCATATTTTCCTTTTTCTTTTAAGAAAAATGCCTGTTTTAAAATGTTTGCAGTTTTCTGCAGTTGTACACTTTTTCTTCTGTACATGATGTTTGGTGCTTTTTGAAGCCTGTATCTGCAAAAGTATTTCAAAGGCATAGCCATAAGACTTCAAAGGCGTTAAAAATGTTAATATACTGTATATTCCCAGTGTCACAGAATAAGCCTGGAATGCAGACAATAAGCCTGGAAAATACCATTTTAAAATTGCCTAAATGCATGAAGTGTCAATTCTAGTAACGTTTGCATGATGGCTGTTAAAATTACAAAGAATGAACTATTATTACAAAGAATAAACTTACTGTAATTTGTAAATATATTTTTAAATATTAATGTATCTGTCCAATAAGTAAAATAGGCCAATATATTTTGAGTTGATCATTTATAGCCAAATAATCATGGGACCTCATATCTTGCATATTTTCCTTTTTCTTTTAAGAAAAATGCCTGTTTTAACATTTTTGCAGTTTTCTGCAGTTGTACACTTTTTCTTCTGTACATGATGTTTGGTGCTTTTTGAAGCCTGTATCTGGACTTTTGAAGCAAGGAGGATAATCAGTAAAAAAGCAGATTGACATCTAAACAATATCTAGAGGAAAATCATATTTCTGGGTATCAGTATTGGCCAAAATCTCTATATTGGTTTATCTCTAACAATTAACCAGAGATTCGTCTGCTTACAGCACTAAAAGGATAGCTTAGTCAATTTAGAATTCAAATGACACCCATCTTTGTACAAAATAACTAATATACTGTAAGTGCTCTAATGAAAATACTAGGGGTGCGCCGATCCAATATTCAGTATCGGTATCGCTCCGATACTGGCATTTTCTGCTGGATCAGGGTATCGGTCAGACAAGACCGATCCAAATCTGATATAGTGCATATACTATTCTGTGTTATTATTAAGCCCCACGAAAGCCACATAAACATAAAGCACAATAAAGTTTCCGTGCACTATATTTCAAGTGTTCTGAAGCTGTTCCATAGTTTAATTTGAGGTACAGATTAATATTCAAGTCAAGAACACGTAAATTCTTCTCTCTGCTGCGGCTGTCAGTCATCCTCCATTCAGCATTCAAATTGCGCGTCGCGTTCGGTTATGACAGTCAAGACGATGAAACTCTCTCCAAGATGATTAAATGTTCCTAATGTTATACTTGATCTAATAAATGGTTTTGCATAAAAGGAATTTATCTTGCTGGAGTTTCGTTCTGTTTCTAAATCGTGTAAATTTCTACCGCATATCTGGTTAGATCACAAGACTGGAGTAGAGAGCACTATGAATTGTTAGTCACGAGCACAGTAACTGAAATTTAAAACTGTTAAAAGAAAAGGCTCAATAAACGAAGGCACATATTTAATACACGCATCAATATCTCTTCACTTTGTGCTTTGAACTTTTTTTATGCAGAGCGCTGTGCGCTGTGCGCTGTGACTCCGTGTTGCTTCAAGCGCGTCATTCTGCGCACGGGATGCGCATAAGCGCTTTGTGCCGATCTGTATTTGTAGCCTTTAGTATCATAATACTTTTGCGCAATGACAGATTATTAATAGCCTTTCTTGTTTGTCTTATCTATCATATGTTGCTGCCTCATTACTCTGCTATACATTTGAAAAAGCAGGGGTCTGAAGTAACAAATTACAAATACTCACGTTACAGTAATTAAGACGTTTTTATCAGTAATTGTACTTTTTTGAGTAGTTGTGTATTGTGTACTTGTGTACAAATTGTGTACTTTTACTTGAGTACATTTTAAGTGATGTATCGGTACTTTTACTCCGCTATTTTCCTCCGTTTGTGGTCGTTACATGCTTATTTTAATTTTATTTTTATCCATCAATGTGATTGGATAGATAGTAATAGGTCTCGTGACTTTCGTCAAATCAAATTGTACATAGAAAACCTTAACCGCCAGCTGTTTATCATGGCTGCCGGAAGCGCATTCTTCAAGCATCAATTCAGTCGCATCTTCCTCTAACTTAATATGTTAAGGTAAATTTCGGATTTCTGCTTACTAAATGATTTGTATATATGCTTGCCTATCTACACGGCCTGAAATTTTGGTGTGAGGTTGCGGGTATTTGGTGTGAGGTTGCGTACAGTGTTAACTCACACAAGTATCACGTTCGGTAGATTCCCTCACTTATGAGACGCACGATCTGCGCTGCCTCGTCTCTCTCTTGCATGCGTTCTGCAGCGGTCACTTGGATAAGTCGTTGTTGCTTGTGGAACTTGTTGACTTTTGATGAGTTTGAGCGCGTGATGCGTGCTGTGAAAAAGTGTGTTGGAAACACAAATTGAGGACCAATCTGCACCTTATTGATGACCCGTGGCGTTAATATAGCCTACTGCATCTGTGCCAGCGCGTAATGTAATAAAACTGCAGCTCGTTAATAAACTTTTTTTTCCCGCCTTCAATTAGCAAGTGCACTCGCGCATAAACAATTTTCAAGTTCACTTTTTGTTCCATTCAGTTGTGGATGCTGCTGATTCACCGAGACCGCCGCGGCTCAGCAAAGAGACATTCGTGTGTGTGTGTGTTTTCCTTTGAAAAAGTTTCCCCAGAAATACTT
>NW_015505382.1:1216642-1220220 GCF_001515645.1 Sinocyclocheilus grahami
GTATGGCATGATGCCATCCTTCTAGAACAATGTGCATTTATGCTAAAATTGTAACATAAATTATCAAGTTTAGTTATTCTTATTTCTTTATTGCAAAACGCTAAAACTGGCACGGTTTTGGAGAGAAATGGGCTCTCATTTTAACCTATATCATGGTGTGTGATGCTGAACTATGAGTTTCTAATGGTGTTTGTATTTGCACTGTTCTAAACATTAATATTTTATGTGCAACAACAGCATGCTGTCTCATTTTTTCAAACTTTATGATTTAAATGGGGATGATTGTACTGAGAATAACTTTCATCTTTTCTTCAACTGAATACTGTTTCCGTGCTGTTTTGATGTATTTTAAAGAGTTGGCAGTCAAAATTAAAACTGCTGGATGATAGATATTCTTCATTCTTTATGACAAACAGGATCATGTGAATTACAGAATGTACAACGTTTTTAAAATGTATAAATTGCGGTGTACAGCATTTATTATGAGGGGGTAGAATCCACAGCTCAGTACTCACTACTCAATACTCAGGAGTACTTTTAAATAGGCTACTCTTTTACTCAAGTAGTTTTTTGGACAAGTACTTTTACTCTACTCGCACTACATTTTTTGGAAGGTAATGGTAATTTTACTTGAGTATATTTTTTCAGTACTCTTTCCACCAGTTTAAAAGAAATGTCTTTTAATTTATACAGTAGTCAACATTTGAAGTGGATCAAAGAAGTTAATCAAAGTTGTCCTAAGACAAGAACGGGTATTGTTTTGGTTTTAGGACAACTTTGATGAAAGGGTTTGATCCACTTCAAATGTTGTTTTGCTATAGTATATATTTATATATAAATATATTACTTGTTTTTCATGAATGTATTTTACAACAATACAAAGATCAATGTGTAGACCTATCAGATTTAGTCCTACACTTATTCACTTTTATTTGTTACCCACTAAATAGTTGTTTTTTCACTAAAAGTTTAGAATTTTATAAAATTATTGTGCACTCATGACTTTTCTAGAGTAAATTTTGCTACTGAATTATCCATTAACCTAGTTTATAATAATATTTTTGTCATAGTTTATGATTATATATTTTTTTGTTTGTTATTTTTCTTTATAATGAAGCTGTCTATATTTAGTAGATTGTGTGTAACATACAGTGCCTCAGGAGTGATGATCAACCTACACATTGAGGTATAGAAATTCTACACTGATTAAAAATTTAGTTTTTTCCTGGTATCGGTTCCGTATTGGCAGATACTCAGAATTTTTGGTATCGGATCGGTATCGGTTCTGAAAAAGTGGTATCGAGCCAGCCCTAGAAAATACATACAATAAAATACTTCATACCCTCCAGAATGGTAGGTTGATAAATAGCAACATGCCACAAATGCTGTGAATAGAGCTCCAGAAGCCAGCAACAGAAAACATGATAACTCCATCAGACACATCCTTTCACAATCAATGACTAGCGTACACTTTCAAGTGCAAAGTCAATCCTCAGTGCATAATAGACTGGACAGAATAGGATGCTAAATATACCACAAACAAAACCTTAAATTCAAAACAACGTGCAGAGGTGAAACTTGTTGACAATTGTGGCTTTATAAACAGTGATTTGGCTGAATGATTCATTGGAGCTGCGTTTGAGTCTGTGTGATCATTAAGTTTCCATCATTCACACTAACTGTGTTTCTGCTCTGCAGGAAACACATGCAGATAACTATGAGTTCATAAAACTGTATATATGATATTTTGACAAGTTTAACATGAAGCGATGCACATGTCTGCTTTTAAGCTCATGTTAAGCGGACTGGAGAAGCAGTTATGTGGGACTATAGGGAGTAACTCATCAAAAGGACATCCCATGTTAATTATTAGCATGCTGTTTGACCACAGTTCTCTGACATCAGGATAAATGACTAGTTACTGTAGCATGACCCAAGCCTGACCTTCCTCAACTTTATTCCCTATTAAACCCTGGTCATATTTCTTTTTTTCTACTATTCTTCTATCCATCTACACTTTAAAACAATGATTTTTCAAAGTTATAAATGAATAAATATAACAACGATTACAGGCAGTGTATCTGTCTATGAAATAGGAATTATATTTTGCATTTTATAACTTATTTTAAGCACATTCACCCCCAGAAATCTCATTATAATTTATATTAATTTAATATATATATATAATATTTAATATAATACATACAACATAAATATTATAGAATCAAACTACTATTACTAGTACTAATTATATATAGTAGTCAACATTTGAAGTGGATCAAAAAAGTTCATCAAAGTTGTCCTAAGACAAGAACGCATTTTGGTTTTAGGTTAACTTTAATGAAAGGTTTTGATCCACTTCAAATGTTACATCATCAATTCATTTTATGGACATTTCCGTTAACTTTAAACACAGTGCAATGCAAAATTCAAAATACAGGTTAAACACCTGTAAAAATTAATATGGAAAATTCCTTTATATTAATATAGTACATTGCACCCTGTATTCTTAGACTATTTTAGAGTGTATAATATAATATAATAATATTTTTAAATTGCACAACATAAAGTAATCATTTTATATAAAATATAATACACTATATTTTTAAATGACAGTAATGAGAAAACAATATGTGCCTAACTTTCATAAAAATAATATTGCAAAAAAAAAATCTATCATCTGTCCTTTCGTGTGAGAGTTGGGGTCAGACACGGGCCAAATGAGAACAATAAAGTAGCCAGTTTGGTGACACCTCATTTGAACTGTGCAGGAGAGGGCTGTGTGTATGTGAATGTGAGTTTGAGCGACATTCGATACTCATAGCGCTGAACTGAAAATGCGTCTTTTAATTAGGCTTATCCCAAAGCATATGGGATCCAAACTAAATGAATGTTTTCTCAACCTTCTCACACATTATCAGTGAGGTTCCTGCAGTTGCGCTCTTAATTACATTAACAAGACCCACCTAGCTGCCACACAGCCAACACAGCAGTGGCGTAACTTTGCTTTGAAAAGTGGTGGGGACACCGCGCAACTCATTTTGCTAGTTTTTTATTTAATAACCTAATTTACTTGGGGACTGGGTTTAGAGTTGAACAAACTTAATTTTTGCTTTTCAAAAATACATCGATATACCAGGGGCGGTGCCAGAGAATTTTGAACGCAGGTGCTGAGGGGGTGCTAGATCATTGACAGAGGCAGCTGGGCAATTCAGGGCTCCAGACTCATTCTTCCCACTGGTCACTCTTTTGCGATTAACTTTCTCAGTTGGTTGCCCGAGCAGGTTTTTTTTTTTTTTTGCGCTACAACATGCTGTTAATCAATGCACACTGATGAACTTAGTAGAAAGTAGTTAACATTCAACCCGTTCTTTTTCATCAGTAGTATTATTTGTGATTTGAATTTTGTGAACGGGAGTTCCTCTTTTGACATGTTATAAGCTGGGCTTCGGATGCTTTCACTTTCGATTTCACGATCTTGCCAGGTTTTACAATAAAATATAATTGTCTGTTTATCTTACATCTATACACCTTTCACGTTTTAAGACAAAAAAAAAAAAGATGGATTCATTATTTTT
>NW_015505382.1:1222887-1223336 GCF_001515645.1 Sinocyclocheilus grahami
CTTCGGATGCTTTCACTTTCGATTTCACGATCTTGTCAGGTTTTACAATAAAATATAATTGCCTGTTTTGCTTACATCTATAGACCTTTCACCTTTTAAGACAAAAAAAAGATGGATTCATTATTTTTAATTAAAATGCACAAAAACAATAAAACAGTATTCAATGACAAACTAGCTTACAAAACGTTATTAACAAAAACGAATAAGATGAGGCATGGCATAGGTCTACACGCTGTATTAGGATATATAATGACTAATAAATCACAAAACATTTAGCAAACACTCAGGAATCAAAAAAAAAAAAAAGAAAGAGAGAGCCTCCATAGCATAAGGCAGGGGTGGCGAACGTCGGTCCTGGAGAGCCGCAGCCCTGCAGAGTTTTGCTTCAACCCTAATCAAACACACCTGTACAAGCTAATCAAGGTCTGAACGGTTACTAGGAAGCTACA
>NW_015505382.1:1223481-1227743 GCF_001515645.1 Sinocyclocheilus grahami
GCAGGTGAGTTTTAATTAGGGTTGGAGCTGAACTCTGCAGGGCTGCGGCCCTCCAAGACCGGAGTTCGCCACCCCTGGCATAAGGTATGGAAGCCCGTTTCTGCCACTGAATTAAAAAAAAAAAAAAAAGGTAATTGCGACTTTTTATCTCACAATTCTGAAATTTTCCCACAGAATTATGAGATATAAACTCGCAATTGCGAGGTATAAAGTCAGAATTGCGAGATATAAAGTCACAATTGGGAGATAAAAACGTGCAATTCTCACTTTTTTTCTTGCAATTGCGAGTTTATATCTCATAATTCTGACTTTTTTCTCACAATTCTCACTTTTTTTCTCAGAATTGTGAGATTAACTCGCCATTGTGAGTTTATAAATCCAATTTTGAGGGGATTGGAATTTATGTTCTCAGAATTGCGCGTTTATATCTCACAATTCTGACAAAAAAAAGTCAGAATTGCGTGATATAAATTCGCAATTGCGAGAAAAAAAGTCTGAATTGTGAGTTTATGTCTCGCAGTTGCGAGTTTATATCACGCAATTTTGATTTTATTTCTCAGAATTGCCCGTTTATATCTCTCAATTATGACTTTTTAACTCGAAATTTAACTCGAAAAAACCTTCTCTGCTTTAAGAAGGGGTCTTTTACACAGTGATTTGACTAAGGTCAACACATTATTATTAACATTCATTTGTGGGAAATAGGAGGTAGAGGGAAGCTATAAGTGATTGTTGTGATGTGAATGGATGGGGGGGGGGGATTGAAATTTAAACAAGCTTTGAGGAAGAGCAGGTGACAACGCTGTCCATCTTAGCGTGTTATTGGGTAATTAGTTGCTCTCTCGTTCTCGCAGCTGATGTCTCTTATGACATAGTGGACCAGTAGCCCTCCTTGACCTTTTCCTCAGCCCATATTAAGATCAATTTGGAGCATGTGTTCTTGAGCTAACCTTTTCCCGGATCTGCAATGTGAGAAGAGGCCTGTGGCCATTGCTGTTCCCATCAACACAATCTCCTACCCTCTTCTCTGCACAATATGAAAATGGATAAATGCGTGGTGGTCCAGTGACCAATGAATGAGAAAACACTTGATTTCAGATGGTATTACTCAGAAATAAGGAGTAATTCATATATATTTTGCATAAAGAAAATAATGCCTTTAGCATTATTATAATACTGTTTTATTATTTACACTAACTATTTACACTAACTCCGCCCACCAATGTGTGATTGCTAGTCAACACTACAAAAGACGATCAGCTCCAGTGGCGTAGATGGTAAAGCGTGTGCTAGTCATTTTTGACGCGACCGACCAGAGTTCGAAACATCTTTTGCCGAACTTTTTTCTCCCATTTCAAATCTCATATCACATCGGAAAGGCATTTATTTTCAATACAAATGAAGAAAATAATTGAAAAGTTGAAAATAACGTATCAGGTAGGGTTAGGGTAGGTGTAGGGAGGGCTTATATTGTCCCAATAAGGTGGCATCCATTTAATAATTTGAATTAAAATGATAATTTACACTCAATGCTTTATTATTGCATACTGTTTTATAATGTACTACAATACTGAGGTGCAGAGAATTGCCACTATTTGCAATAAGTAGTATAGTTATTGGCATTTAGTGAAAATAGCATATCGCTAAGAAAATACTGCTATTTTCACTTAGTGTGAATAGCCGCTGCCTATATTTTAACATATATTAAAACAGAGGGCAGTTATTTTAAACTGTAAATTTTTTTCACAATATTACTATTTTTTACTGTTTTTGGGATCAAATAAATGCAGCCTTGGTGAGCAAAAGAGACTTCTTTCAAAAACAAATCTTACCAACCCCACACTTTTGAATTGTAGTGTATTTATTTCTTTATTTTAGTTTTGTGAGTGAATTTGACCCAGATATTTTCTTTGAGAGGTTTTATGGAATTCAACAAAGTGTAGAAATGTAAGAAAGCTGGTTTAATTTCAGTTGAGGGCGGTTACATTAGAGTAAAAAGTCCACTGTTAGTCACTTTACCAGTCACAAAACCACACAACACTTTACAGTCATGTTAAATTTAACTGCTTAACATGCCCGATGTCTGGGCCAGGCACAAACAAATAATCTGACTCCATGTCAGGATTTAAGCATCGCCATAGACCGCACAGAAAAAATTTACATCATATAATCGCCAGAAGCCTAATTATTTTCAATGCTAAAATCCACGACTAGTTTAAGCCTCTTATTGCAATCTGGCCACCGAGCGCTGATTATTTTACCCTCCAGACAACGAGTGGTTAAAGAACCCAAACTGCTGAACAGAATCTCTGCAAGCCAAAGGGCAAAAGATGAATAAGCACTGTACTGACTAGAGTTTCTCCATATTCAACAAAGTTTATCTCTTCATATACTGTTGTCTTTGCTAATAACATTTAAGGGTGTACACACACTATAGGCACGGTTGTCTTGAACCGAGCCCGAGCGCGATTGTCCCCCCTCCCCACTCCCCCGCTGGCCTGCACTCCACTCACATTGCACTTTACGTTCCGGGCCAGAGCACGCTTTATGCTGCCTTCCCGTGCTATCAAAATTATCGTAATTACGAGTTTTCTCATTAGAAATTGGACATGAACAGCCTCTGAAGTCGTATTTACTACTCAAAAATTATATTGATACTCCAGTTTCTGAGTTAGGCGGGCCATAAACTTTAAACATGTTAGGGGACAACGATTGCTGCTGTTAATGCTATTTGTTAAAAAGACCCACTGTAAATGCACTTTTATTTTGAAGTGTAAAGAAAGGCTTAAAATGTTTCTTGTGAAAATACTGAAAAAAGATGCCCTTTACTGATAGATGATCTTTAACCAGCTCAATTTATATAATAACATTCCCATTTGTGATGACAGTTTGTGAACCAAGATTTTCCAAGTATGTGTTCCCACAATGTTTGTTGTAATTAGTCTTGGGAAAGCAATGCAGACTTATTGGTTGCATGCAGAAGTTATATATGTGGATTGCACAGCTAGAAGCCCCATGAAATTGTTTACTCCATTTAAAATGAGTTCTTTGATAAATATACTTTGTTTTGGAATTTTATTAAAGCTTTTGTCAGGATATTGATGTTTATATAGAATATCATTATTGTTAGATAAGACTGCAATTATTTGATTAAAAGTACAGTAAAATCCCTAATAATGTGAAATATTATTACAATTTCAAATAGTTGTTTTCTATTTTAATATATTTTAAAATGTAATGTGTTCCTGTGATGGCACAGCTGAATTGTCATCATGCATTACTACAGTCTTCAGCCTCACATGATCCTTCAGAAGTCACTCTAATATGAAGATCTTGGTGCTCAAATTATTATCAGTGTTGAAAACAGTTGTGCTGCTTAATATTTAAACCGTGATACATTTTTTTGTCTTTTAAGAAATAAAAAGTTCAAAAGAACAGCATTTATTGGAAACAATGTAACAATGCAAAAGGCTTTACTGTCACTGAAATTAAGTTTATAAAATTAGCTTTGAATTTTTAATGATGGCTGGTGACCAAGAAATTGGCAAAATGAAATATTTGACACTTTACATAAGGAAAGAGATTTATGATCATGCAACACAGCACCATCTGTAATTATTTCTCATCAAAATAAGTACATGTAGAATTTTATGAAACTCACACCAAAAAGCCCTGAAGACTCTTCAAATATCTGATACAAAATGATGGTTTGACATACTGTACGAACCACTAAAAGTCTAGTTTGCTCATATAACCATGTTGTGATGTATGTTTCACTGATCACTCTACTGTACAATTGTTTCATTACCCAAATCAAGTCTAAGCATTAAATATGAAAAATCCCTTTCAAATCTCCAAAGTGACACATTCCCAAATCATACTTGCAATAAATCTCCCTCAAAACCGAACAGACTGTGACCACAGTCTAATAAAGAGAGAAGAATGTTAGATATCAGAAGTACAGAGAAAATGTGCATACTTTGAGGTAAAGGAAACAGTAGATGAAATCTGTTTTCTGCTCAGTTAGAAAGAAGAAATTTAGGGGGGCCTTTGTCATTTTTACTGAGAGGAAATTGGGGGTGGGATTTCGAAATGGCATGAGCTGGATTATAACTTGGGCCGCCCACACAAGGGACTTATTTTATGAAGTATGGGATAAGCATGTTAAGACAGTAGATGACCACGTCCTCTTTTGTAATGACACTTCTGATAATCCACCATCACAACCAAAACTCAAATGTAGTTAAGGGGGGGGGGGGGGG
>NW_015505382.1:1227863-1256742 GCF_001515645.1 Sinocyclocheilus grahami
GGGGGGGTACAATGCTGTTTTAAAGAGTTAAAGAGTTGGATTCTCATGCTAAACATGGCCAAAGTTTCAAAAACCATTTGTATATATAACAGAGTATTTCTGTGCCAAATACACACTTCCGGGTTTCTTACAAGGTTCGGAAAGTTTTTTTCGATCGTGGCTCTTCATGACGTAATGAAGGGTTAGAACTCCTTATATGGGCATTTTTCCCGGAAGAGTGCGCCCGCGCACACATCGACCAGAGTGAGAGTAAGAGTGCGCCCATCAACACGCTTCATTCGGCTGCACTGAACAGGACTCGCTCGAGAAGAATATCTCTAAAGAGGTGTGTTTTTGGTTGTAAGAGAAAGATAACCTTGTTCAGCTTCCCGAAGAATCATCTCGGTTACGTATGGTAACCCTCGTTCCCTGAAGGAGGGAACGGAGACGTCACATCGTCAGGGAACGGAGACGTCACATCGGATGACCGACGAAATTGGGATCTCGCTTAGAGGGACCAATCTACTTCGAGTGTAAACTAACCGAGCCAATGCACATTGGCATGCGATTATTGCATCCAGCTGCTGCTGATCACAGCGTGAGTATAAGTAGGCAGCAGATGCAGCGCATATTCAGGTTTTCGCTGAGGAGCCGAGCCGGTGACCCGGCCGCTCAGCGGTGGTACAGGAGCTGTGGCGACGGGACGTGACGTCTCCGTTCCCTCCTTCAGGGAACGAGGGTTACATACGTAACCGAGACGTTCCCTTTCAGTCGGTCACTCTCGACGTCACGTCGGAGGACCGACGAAATTGGGATCCTACCAAAGGGCCACAGCTACTGCCCCTTCCAGTGTCCTGTGGAAGCCACCTGCTCCCCTATTTTTTGGAAATACTCCACAAGAGGACCAGCTACTGCTACTATGGCACTACCCACGGAGTAAGACTGGATAACACTGGGAAAACGTACCCGTTCCACTCGGACCAGGGACGTTACGGAAGCTCGAACCTTCCCGAAGGAGGTTTCGGAAGCAATACACATATGGACATCCCTTAGGTGCCTATGGAAGAATGGAGGTGATTGAACCCTCTTGGAATGGCAGAAGTCTGCCGGGGAAACACGGGCTCAAGGCTATACCGTGGACTTTACACATATGAGATCCACTTGGGTCTTACATATGGAACCCAACCTTCTACTGGTTCTCAAGGATTCAGCGAGTGAAGGCCTGGCGCCGGACGCTCCACCATGTCTGGCTGCCGAGGGGATGGAGGAACTCAACAGGGTCTACTGTATGGACTCTCTGGAGTGGTTTTGCAAGCCGACCCGAAGCCGGGGCCTCTCAGTGCTTCTACCCGTTTGAGGTGAGAACACAGGAGGATACCGGCTCCAAACGAAGGCTATAGAATCTAGCGAATGTGTTAGGGGTCGCCCAGCCCGCAGCCCTACAAATATCTGTCAGCGAGGCGCCACGAGCCAGCGCCCAGGAGGATGCAACACCTCTAGTTGAGTGAGCTCGCAACCGGAGCGGGCAGGGCACACCCTGTGCCTGACAAGCCAGGGTGATGGCATCCACTATCCAGTGGGCCATCCTCTGCTTTGAGACGGCATTCCCCTTCTGCCGGCCTCCGTGACAGACAAAGAGCTGGTCTGAGGTCCTGAAGCTTTGCGTCCGGTCTACGTAGCACCTTAAGGCTCGGACGGGACAGAGCAAAGCTAGGGCTGGGTCTGCCTCCTCCGAGGGCAGCGCTTGGAGGTTCACCACCTGATCCCTGAAGGGAGTAGCGGGAACCTTGGGCACGTAGCCGGGCCGGGGCCTCAGGGTTACCTGGGAATCAGCCGGCCCGAACTCTAGGCACGAATCGTTGACCGAAAATGCGTGCAGGTCCCCTACCCTCTTGATAGATGATACGTTGTCTATAGCAAGATCCACATCGTCTTTATAAAGACGTAATGTCAAATTTGCCAGTTTGTTTTCCGGGGTAGCAACGGAGTTTCGCAAGTGTGTTTGTTTACGAACGTTTTAATAAATTAGGCCCAGTTCGGTGCTGGATTTTCACATCGTTTGATACTGAAAGATGGAGCGGTCCCAGCTATAAAAGATCCTGGTCATGATTCAGAACTGCAGACGGTAAGTGAAACAGCATCAAATGTCTGTGTTTTGTGCATGTCACTCTTTAGCTCCGCCCACGGCGTGCCTCCAGGAGCTCGGCTGTTTGTGGAGAGAATTGTAAAGCTGTATCTTTCTTTTATAAATATGATAAAACTAAAGACTTTTTGGAGATATGAAGGATGCAGTACTACTCTATAGGTACTCAAGATTAATATGAGATTGGGTGAAACTGTGTGTGTTAGACCTTTAAGTATCAATCAAATGTCAAAAGCTTAAAAATGCATTTAAACTTTCAGCCATCACACTTTCCATTTTCAGTTATTTGTGTAGTTCTGTTTGGTGGCCTTAATGGTGCAGAAATTACACATTTCACTTTTAAACATGTCAGTTTTTTTCACTCTGCATTCCTTTGGCAATGTTGTATTTAAACAGTCATGGCAATAAAACTTGCCTGAAAGATGAGAGAGAGGGACATGGTGAGAAAGGAGGTCAGGGCCTGTGCTTCTTACCGGATAGCCTTCTGTTTTCTTCTGGCACCACTTCAGTAGAGCGTTCCTCTTAGATCCACCATACTCCCGCGCCAGAGCAGACAGAGGGTCTGTTCTTTCCACACTAGCATCAGGGGACAAACACATACACACGTACGGTCACTAACACTGCATCTGTACATGTGTGTGAGACCTCATGAGGTTTTGGAGTGTGTGACATGCACTCATAACATTTAGTTATTTCCTAAATGCGATTATAGCATTGAAAGAGCTAAATGTATTTGCGTACTCTGAAAATCTGCACAAAATATATACTGTATTTGGGATAAATAATGTAACGACAGATTGTGAGTGACTTTCACTTGACGGATATAGTGTTTAACCACTGCTAAAATCCTCACACACATGTGAAAGTACATCAGTAAATCAGAAGCATCTGTCTGCGAGAGACAGAATGAAAGCTAATCAGATTGCCTTGTGTGTTCGTGGGAAAATAGGATGACTCTGTGGTCATTGCACTGGAACTCCGAACACTATATGCGTCATTGTTTTATTACCTTTCACACTGATGTCTGTAAGGATTTGAAACAAATACAAGATTCAATATATATATTCTCCAATACATAATATTTAATGTTATAAAGGGATTACATTACTATTTATGTGAAAGAGATCAATACTTTTATTCAGCAAGGATGCATTAAATTTATCAAAAATGACAGTAACATTTTTATATTGTTATATTTTTAGTAGCACAACTATTTTCAACATTGATAATTATTTATTTTTTTAGCTGCAAATCAGCATATCAGAATGATTTCTGAAGGATCATGTGACACTGAAGAGTGGAGTAATGACTGCTGGAAATTTAGCTTTGCCATCACAGGAATAAATGACCTTTTAACATATATTGAAATAGAATCTTGAAGATAGATATCTTGAAAGATAAAAAAAAAAAAATAAAAAATAAAAAATAAATTCAGGAACATTTGAATGGTAGTGTATATAAAGGCAATTCTGTCATTTGTAATAATAATGAAAAAATACACATCAAACAGTGTCTGTTTTCAATGACACAAATTTAAAGGCACAATATGTAAGATTTTTTTATTAAAATATCCAAAAACCACTAGAACAGTGTTATATATTTTCCTGACTTGTGTACTTACATTATCCCAAATGTTTCGAAGAATGTTTAAATCCAGAGAAATAAGCAATTTTAACTAGTGACGCGGAGCGTGTCCATAGTGTTATTGTGTCGCCTGCCAATGATGTCATAACCCCTCGAACCCCTCGTTTTGTTTTGTAGAAAACATGGAAACACCAAAGACGCTTTAATATGTTGAGCATTTTAATAGACCGGTGACGACCGCACAGAGTAGCATTATAACAGAACTTTCAAATGTATCTAGTATGATAAAACAGCGCTGCTTTTTTTCCCCACATACGCACAACCGGAAGGAGCGGAAGCGGTCGACTGTGGCATAATAAAAGCTCCACTGCTTTCGAGCCGTATGTCACGCTCGTTCAGCGGCCTCGTTTCGCTTCGACGGCTTCCAGCCTTACTCTGCTTCATTCTACTTCGTTAATAAATCATTAGCTCATCCATGAACATGATTTCTGCCGAGTCCCATCGGATTGCATCGGCTGTGGGGATGAAGACCACAACTCCATCAAACTACGCCTTTGCCTCTTTGTTTATTTTGAATACGCGCCCTCTAGCGGCGAAAAATTACACATTGTACCTTTAAAACACATCAAAGAATTTCTCTATATATCATTTAATAATTGTAAAAAAAAAAATTTAAGAAGTAACAAATGGTGAAATGTTTAAATTATGTGTTACAGGACCATGACAAATTTACATATTCATGTACATTTTAAACTAAAATCTTAGAAAATCTTGAAGAGTCCGTGAACACATCATGCGTCAACTTCCCAACAGTGTTTTTGAAGCAGGGCAAAAAAAGGTCATGCCAAACGTTCTATATCAAGACCTTTTTTATTTGTAGCAGTTTGTGCCAAGTATGATTCTGTTCAAATTGTGAATCACCAAAGAGACTGACTTGCATAACTCGAGGCATTGTTTCCAAGCAGAACAGCAGGGGTTAGCGAAATGAAAACAGGGAGAAACTGTTGAGGAATGCGGAATGCAAGTGTATCATGGATAAGAAATGCAGTTCAGGTCTTTCTAATTTGAGTCATCTTATTAGTCTATGTCTCAGCTTTATTCACATATATTTAGCAGCGAAAGGTAGCTTGTGAGTCTTTCTTTCATAAGACATGAACAGTCTGTTTTCATAAACAGTCATCTGTTGTTTTAGTGCCCCTAGTGAGGAAGACATTTGCTGCATCTGTGCTTTTATGTTTTTGAAGCTTACTTGAGTTTGCTGTTGGCTCTGTTGTAAGTGGATGTGCGGCCATTGAAGTGAGTTGGAGTTTTAATCACAGACTCGAGGGATGGACTCTTCCTCATAAGAGACGAGGGCTTCAGTTCATCACACGACCCTGAGAGAGACAGAACCACAGACACACAGGGGAAATTTTATATTGTGTCCCATTATTGCCACATTTCTGGAGAATATCCTCTCTAAGGACATAATAAAATCCACAAAGAGAAGACATGACACAATATTAAGATAATTTAATAATATTAAGATAACTGATACTACGAATGCCAAAGCAAAACACTTTCTGAAGAAATGATATACCACCATAATACATGATACATGACCAAAATAATAAGGTATGGGGTCATTTTTTGTAATAAATTAATCATTTTATTCTGCAAGGATGCATTAAATTGATCAAAAGTGACAGTAAAGAAATTTGTTACAAAATAAATAAAATAATACAACAATAATAATTTTTATTGAGCCGCAAATTAGCACATGTGAATGATTTGTGAAGGATCATGTGACACTGAAGACTGGAGTAATGACCTTGAAAATGTAGCTTTGCCATCACAGGAATAAATTACAATTTAATATATATTACAATAAAAAACAGCTATTTGAAATTATAAGAATTTTTCATAATATTCCTGTTTTATGTATTTTTGATCAAATAAATGCAACATTTGTGAGACTTAAGAGACATAAAACATTAAAAGATTTTACAGAACCCAATTTTAACGGTAGATATTTACACTATTATTTTTGGACAACTTCAGTGGAAGTCAACTGTGAATTCTGAAAAAAAAGTGATTATAATAGTCACAAATATTAATTCTTCCATGTGTTATTTGATCTGTAATAAGTTATTGCAATCCTATTTTAGCATTGGAACTAGTGCTCTAAGCAGATTAACTTTAACTTATTTTAAAATGATGTTAAGTTTTGTGGCTATACAGTACTTTTGAAGAAATAATACTTTTACTTTTTTCCCCAGAGCAATACCAATTGACCCCATTTTAGACACTGATGTTTTAGACAGATTTCAGACAAAGATAATTACTTTATATTACAAGTGCATACATGCGCACAGTTTCACAATTTCAAATTGTCTGTGGTAAGCAACAACATGCCACAGATGCTATGAACAGTTTAAATGTAAATGTTTCTCTACAGTATAGGTGTTTAAGGATAACTGAAGTGTTTGTTTGAAGGACGCTCCTCAATTCTATGTCACTACGAAGTACCATTGTGGGGGAAATCTCCAAAGGCGATTTTTCTCTCAAGGGTCTTTGACAGCGGCTTGATTCCAGAGTGCCTCTAGAAACATAAGACACATGTCAGTGATAGCATGGCCCATACTCCAGTATAAATGCGTGGTTTATTGTGAGATTTGTAGTACCTGCATGGGTGAGACAGCAGCTGCAGGGGCTGTACGGACTGGTATACCACTCAGGGGGCTTCTGGGAGATGTATGCATCTGTACTGAGCTGCTGGGTACATCTAGAAGAATACAGTGAAACACTTTTAAAAATGGCCATAGAAAATCCTATTTCCAGCCACACAGACTACATTAAAAATCTCTTTCGTATGTCATTCCAAACCTGTATGACTTTTGGAACACAAGGTGTTTTTGAATTTAGAACAGCTAAGGTGCGTCGTTAGACACAATGTGGAGCGGAGAGACTAAAACCCACTCATCTGTTCTAAATTCACTGTAAACCATGGCTTTACAGGGCTTATTGCTTTTATAAAATGTTAGCATGTGCTTAGCCCACCCAGTAAGTCAAAATTTTCAACAAAAATCTAACATTTTAAAAAAATTTCATAGTTGCATAATAATACTGATGTAATGAGGTCACAGGTGTATGTTTATATAGTAATTTACAACAGCTTCGAACATGGCTAAAACAATCATAATCAAGGACCGGAACTTTGGTTTTGGTGACCAGTGACTTCTATTGTATGGACAATAAAAAAAAATCTCAAAATATCTTCTTTTAAAAATTGCATTTGGGTGAGTAAATGATGACAGAATTTCAATTTGTTGGGTGAATTATCACTTCAAGGTTATTTACACAGGAGGTTCAGTATGACAATACAATAAGTCAAGAGGATACTGCATAATATCGCTTTTTTAATTCCTCATCCAATATAGTTTTTTACTGGCCCATCCTTGAAAAACAGCATGCAAAGGGTTACAAATGAATCTCCACTCAAACTATTAAGATCATATAAAATGTAAATGTGAAAATTGGATTTGTCATAATACAAACTGTATATGGTAAAGTAATGGTTCACGAGGACCCTTATGAGGACAATTATATTTTGATGAAGCTGGAATGACTGTCTGACGACACCACATTAGACTTTCTGAAATACCCTATTTTATTCTACAGAACATTTTATAAAAATCACAAGCTGTACTAAAAGTTATTAATAATAGGACTCTTTGTCTTATTATTCTAGGAACATTAAACAACCTCTCCAATCTAGCATGACATTTTTTTGTGATTAATGAGCAGAAGTCCTGCTGTCTCACCACCCGTAACTTACAGAAGTATCTATCCAGCATAAAGACAGGCAGGAATGATTTGAGAGGTCTGGCTGCTGTAATGAGAGCCAGACTTTCCTGCAGACGTGTTACTGATAGATTGTGATGGCAGACAGGAGATGTTTGGAGAGAATTACATCATTAGCTCAGATTAAAATACGGCTTCTGTTAGTATCTGTTTCACCATGATTGCGCCATGATCTAAACATTTCATCACTGCCTAAATATTTTTTCAGCAATCATTTTACCATCTGAGACATTTTACTCAATGACTCAGATATTTAAAATTAATGTTACACGGAAGAAAAGATGAGAAAAAGGGAGAGGAGAAAACTGAGAATGAGGGGAGACTGAGGGAAAAAAAGAAAAGCATCGAGAAAGGTCGTGTCCTCACTCGGCACAACTGTGTCAAAAGACTTGATGAGAGATTTGACCGTGGCTCCTGGTTCTGAGGGCATGCTGCTTCCACTCTCATTGCCATTGGTTAGGAAGCCACCAGGTGCATTCTGGGACATGGTCATTCGGCACCAGTGAGGACTGCCATCTGAGTCAGAGAGACTAACGTCTTCACTCCATGACCTATCAATCACAGAACACATATACAGATATAGAGAGGCCACAGGGAAGTGAATGTATTTTACATGAGGTGCTACATGTGCATATGAATAAACTATTTTACATGCTGTACAGTAAAATACAATAAAATAGACAATTATGCGATTTTCGTTGTTTTTTTTATGACTGTAAAAATACAAAAAAATAAAACAAAAAAGTAGCTTGATACCAATTCATGTTTAATAATTTAATAATATTAAATAATAATAGTAATTTCAAACCATATCAAAATGGCATTCAGTAATAATGAATTAGTTCAATCATGTTTGATTCACATCTCACCCCATTAATCAAGAGAATTTGCATTAAAAATAAAGATATAAAGTTATTTTAGGACTACACTTTTTTTTGCATCGTCACTTTTTTCATCATAATTAAGCATATTTCCTCCTCAAAAATTCATAGTGTCTAAGCATGTGTAATTGATATTATCCTTGATTCTCATCATTTACATCAATTACTGTTATTTTTTGAAAATGCTGCAATATAATGTTTTATTAAAATACTACATTAATGCCACAATCTAAACAATCTTAAAGGTTATAAAAATATGCATCCATGTTCTTTATGCACAATATAATTTCTTATTTCTATCTTTTGATTTTGAAATGAAACATGCCCAGCCGTATCTTTTGACAGGTTTTGTGGGATTCAAAAATGATGGCTGATTGTTAAAAATTCACATATAATGTCCACAAAAAGAACTACATTGAGGGATTAATTGAATGATTTTTGTACAAGACCATAAAGATATAATTTCTCAAGTTTAATCAATACGCTGTAGACAACATTGGTATATTAGAGCTAATTGTCCCCACATCACACAGTGTACTGGAGACAGTACAGTATATTATGCACATTTGAGCACATTTAAGTGAAGTTTACTACCTGAGGCAGAAATGTCCTCTTGTGCAAAAATGGTTCAATATGCGAACAGTATTGCATAATATAAAAATGCTAAATATTAGCAAGGACACAGTTCTAGTGATGCCTCTGCTCAGGATAAAGTCCCAAACTGTCTGTGTCATGTTTCTTTACTGTAGATGCATGTATACAAACATGTGAAAGCGAAAAATGAGAAGCCCCAGTGGAAGCAGCCTTAAAAACACAGACATAACATGCTGGAATGATCTGATTTATTGACTTTAAAAATACAGAATACATTGATGAAAATTTTATACATGTACATTTAAAACCCCATGTGTTAGCGATAAATAGTATTGTATCTCTCATGAGTACAAACGTCATTGCAGTCACATGAAAACAGTACATCAGTTACATTTGCACATTCACTGAATCGTAACAGAAACTGCATCATTTAAAGGCAGAGGTGTGAAACTGCTAAGCATGCAATCATATTTTGGCACAGTCATGTCCTGAACTGTTAATACTAGCATGTAATATAATTTCTGATAAACTGCATCTAGATGAATATGTTCCTGCGAGACATACAACCTGAGATTTGACAAAACGGCAGTCGAGGACCTGACTTCAAGTCTTTAAAAAGCTCGAAGATGATTTTGTACACTTCATATTTGAGAGTCACGTCTCATTCGCATTCGCAATATCATGTGATACTCACATTCACTGAGAAACTTTCAAACTGAAATGATTGAACAATGCAAATAGGGGTGTGGAGTGGAGTAGAAAGCTTCACGCATGAGGAACACAAACAGAAGTGCTTAGCTAAGCTGTTTACTTTGAACGTGAGGTAAAGCACGTTTCTCAAAAGCTCGACTGATTTCTTATCACTACTTCTAGTGATAGTGATGTAACAAAAAACGACACCGAGACGACACAACCACCTTTACTGTACAGCAAACATCATCCAATACAAGTAATCTTCATTGGTTAGTGCTTGAGTAAATCAAATAAAAACATTTACAAGTTAGTGGGAATCAGTGTGTTTAAAGACTAAAACAAGCTTTATATGTTGGAGTGTTGATAGGAATGGTTTGTCTGCCATCTAGTGTTGGACTTGCACACAGCAGTACAAAACTAAAATGTAATCATTTGAAGTGGCACATGAATGTTCCCAATGTCTTCATGTAACTGAAATAGATATATCTGCTCTGCCCAAAGTGTAAACACCAAGAATATGAAAGAAATTACCTGGAATAGAGGGAATTAAATGGTTTACCCTGTCGTGGCTGCTGTTGAAATACAAAACGTTAAGACAAAATCAAAAAGTGCTGGTAAAGTATTAAAGGTCTATAAATGTTGGCTTTATTCCTAAGGCAGCACAATACGAAGCTATTTTTTTGTACTTTAAAAAGACAGTGCCCAGTCAGGGATATAATAAATTAATGTTACAGATACATACACAATTTGTTTGCTTTTTCTTCCAATTATCCCCAACGTTTCAGTTGGCCCTGCTTAAAGGTATAACAACACAAGCCTAAAGCAGGTCACATGATCAAACACACTTCAAATAGTGCAGGGGCTGTTTGCTTTAGAACAAACACAAAATATATCTTCTGAGCAGGTGTGGAAACCGCATATGTATTCCGGTTTTGTGATATCTTTTTCATCAAAAAAATTCAGAATTTGTCTTCACTTTCTCTTCACAAATAATACTGACACACAGATAACTCTGTATTACAATACTGTAAACCAGTCATCAGTTTTAACCCTAGACATCTATCGCCCCTCAACTGCAGTCTTGGAGGTCTCAAATGCAGGTCCAGTGGCAATACTGAAAGAAACAAAGAAAACAAAGGTATATTTAAGGTTCAGAATTCGGTTCGGAATGAAGATCTATTAAAAAAATACTTGCTAAATTAAGTTTATTAGGATGAAAGCCTCAGATTGACTCATTGAGATGAGCAGCATCACCAGTAAATCGAGCATCATTTATAAAACAAATGTTTTCATCATGGCAGCAAATGCTCATTCGTCATCATCAACCTTCATGCATCTCTCTGGAAATCAATAAAACATTTGACACTTTTCATTAGCAGATTGTAAGCAGATGATTGAAGGAAGAAAACCTTCAAACATTTCCAGAAACCTGTTTGTTTCACAATCTATGTGCAAAAATCATAGCAAACAGCAGATGTCGCCACATACAAAGTTTTCGAGGGCAAGAAAGTAAGGAAAAGTAGAACTAGCAAACAAAGCAGACCCAGCCCCGTTTGAATAAAATGAGCACAGCCAATCAGATAGTAGTATTGTTCAAAGCAGTGGGCGGGTGGCTAAGGCAGGGAAAACAGGCAAGACACAAGCTCTTGAACATCCTCAATGATTAAATCACTCTGACCATCCATAAGCATTCATACTAGCATTCTGTATGAGTGCTGGGCTGGTGATAGCAGTGCACTCACCTGGGTCAAAGGGAAATCCTTTAGAGAGCAATCTCAGGGAGCATCTGAGGGAGGGGGGAAATCGACGCGCACTGGCTGTCCGTTTGAACGAAGGGGTCGGGAAGAGTTTTAAAAATCTAGCAACTCAGACGCACTACTTATAAAAGCGCCCATCTCAAAATACTTCAACTAGTATTCAATACATGCACTCATCTTATTGGATTCCTATAATGAAGCGCACAGGTCTAGTGTCACATGATAATGGGGAGACAATGTTGTTGCTAATGCTCTGCAGACTAATGCAAGATATTCTATGAAGCTAGCACACAAAACAGACATGAACACCAAAGCATTAATGCCAGCCCAACACCATTTGACACAGGTAAAGATGTTGCTGGGACATTCATTTTCCTCAAACAGTTTGTTCGGTGCATCAGATGTTGTTCTTGGTGGATGAGATGTATAAATTTGCACATCAAATAGATCATCAATTCATTATCAGTTCATCTAAATGAGTGTTTATAATTTAAAAGATATGGCATGTATATTTGTGTGTTAAAAATAAGGTTGTGTATGAAACCTGAAAAAAGCTGTATTCACTTCCTATGACGTCCCACATTTTGTGTATGTGATTTGATGGCTAGTAAGTTAAAAATTATGTTTAATTGAGTGGTTGAACAAAGTAAACAACATTTACAGTCTTGTTATTGTTAACTAAAACTATTAAAAATAGTTTTCCTTAACTGAAATAAAATAAAATAAACAAATTAAAAACATTAGTGCTATCTATCTATCTATCTATCTATCTATATATATATATATAATATTTTATATATTTAATATATATATAATATTTAAAAATGACAAATCTTAAACTAAAATTGAAATGAAAATATGAAAACACAAGGTAATTCAAAATATTAATAAATATCATAATAGTAACTATAAATGATAACTAGTATAACACTGAACATTTAAAAATGTCCAACTTTTTATTTAATTTCTAGTAAGAGATAATCAAGCAAATATTTGATGACTACAATGCTTAATGTCTAAAGTTCATTTGAACTTGTCTTTTATCTTTGCCTTTTAATTTACTTTTTTCCTCAGAAGTTAAAAGGAATATTTACAGAGCTGCCTTTGGTTTCGAACACAGTACGTAGTAGTTTTTGGGGCCATATCACAGTTTAAAGCTACTATAAAAAAAAAAGTAAACAGATGCAAGATAGTGTGTAAAAGCAGAGGAGTGAGGGTAATTTTGCATGACTAGTGATTTGAGTGTCCATTGGTACAGTTTACTGCAGCCTTTAAAATGTCAGACATCAATTTCAGACTCTAAAAAATGTCAAATTCAAATTCTTTATCTGATCTTGAGATTGTAAAATACTTAGGAAAAAACTTTGGGATGTAGCAAACTATACCATTGAACCCAGTCAGCGGCTGTCAGAGATTGATATTTGTATAGAGGCGATGGTTGTAGGAATTGAGAGCCCAGATGGATAGCAGAGGGGAGGGCAGTGTTGAGTTCATGAGTGATTGTGTACCTGGTGCCCTGGATCTGCTCCAACTCTGAAGCCAGTCTTGCGCTGTGCTCCTGCTCCTCCTGCAGACGTCTGCGCAGCATGCGCAGCTCCTGCTGAGCTTCCACCTTTATGTCATTGGCGACCACTACTGCTGTCTGGAGGTCAGCCTGGAAACGGCGCCACTCCTCTGTCTCATCCTGAAAGTCCGCACACAAACACATGCATTTTTAGTCATGTGGAGCGGAAGTGTTTTGGCCTTCTTGTGAGCTCATGGGGCTGGTCATGGAAATGTCTTTTTCAATCTTGGTGACTGATGGGCACTGACATGGTAGGCTGCAATCCAGCTTGCATTTGCAGCTCAAAGTGTGCTCTAATGAAGACCGTTCTGGTCTCATACACATAGCACTGTTCTGCACAGATGGAAGATATTCCTCCTGAATTATACAAACTGACATCCACTGTCAAACATGCATGGCTATGCTGTAGTTCATTACAAAATGAAGAAAGTACCAGAAGAAAAACAGATAAACAATTCCACCTTCATCTGTTTATTCATGGCCTTAATCTGCTTCTCCAGCTCAGCCTTGTTTTCTTCCAGCCTCTTGATTTGATCTGAAAAATAAGGACAAAATTACAATTCACAAAAATTATATATACACAACCATTTAAAAGTGTTGCGTCAGCAAGATATTTTTTGTAAAAGAGATAAATATTTTTATTCAACAAGGATGCATAACTTTTTTTCCCCAAAAGTGACAGTAAAGACATTTATAATGTTACAAAAGATTTATATTTCAAATAAATCCTTTTCATTTGAACTTTCTATTCAAAGAATCCTAAACAAAGTTTCACATTTTTCATAATAAATAAATAAAAATTAAGCAGTGCAAATGTTCTTAATATTGATAAGAAAATACATGTTTCTTAAGCACTAAATCAGCATATTAGAGTGATTTCTGAAGGATCATGTGACACTGAAGACTGGAGTAATGATGCTAACAATTTATCTTTACCATCAAAGGAATAAATTACAATAATTTTTAAAAAGAAACCAGTTATTTTAAACTGTAATAATTTTTCATAATATTAATGTTTTTTATCAAATAAATGCAGCCTTGATGAGCATAAGAGACTTCTTTCAAAAACAAAAAAATGGATAGACTCAAACTTGTACTCAAACTTTAGTGTATAAAATAAATGTTTTTAAATAAATAAAAAATAAGCCTACAATTACATTTGACTCCTAAAAATCTTAATTACTGTGATATATCCAGACATTTTTTTAAATACATCTTTTTTATTATTAAACATAACATTAAACTTTCTTTTGAATTTGGGGTAAACTCTGAACTCTGTTCTTGAAACTTAGGACTAAAAGCCAAAAAGAGTCTTGAAATATAAATACTGTTTAGCTTATATAACTAAGGGCAATAACAAGGAGCTATTTACATTTATTTAGTTTATTGCAGCTGGACAGACACAAGCTGAGCTGCAATAAAACTACAATCTGCACCATAAAATTTCCTCCCCCCCTGCTTACAGAGGAAAAGAGAGGAAAGCAGGCACGCTCACAGTGCATATGAATCCTGCATGATGCAGTTTGGCAAAGATTTAAGCTGGAGAGATCTAAGTACTAAACAGCTCAGTATCTCAATCCATCCAGGCTGCCAGAACCAATCAATGTGTTTCACTAATCACAGCAGACTCCAGCCAGTGTGTGTGCATGTAGGCCAGATGATACTGTATATTTAGCATTGGCTGAGGGTGAGCAGTTAAACATTCACAGCATTGGGGTTCTGATCATTTGGCAAGGTGGTATACTGAGATCCAGAGACAGATAATTGTCATACTCTCCAGGTCCAGAATGGTCTGGTTGGTGTGCAGTCTAACTGCCCGTTGCTGCTCCACCTGGTCCTCCAACTCAAAGATGGTCTCTTTTAGGTCCTTGATCTGGTTCTCAGCATCTCTGTTCTTCTCCTCTAAAGCGAGCATGTTGGCTTTATGATCTTGTTCCTGTTTCTCCACCTTCTCCAGCAGCTGCAGCCTGTCTGCCTCCACCTGTACATACAGACACATACATGCCTCAAAAACACTGTTACTATTTTTAAAACACTGTAGTGCAGCTATTCAGGAAGCATATCTCTTATTTAATAAGGGCCTTCTATTGCAGCTCTAACTGGCCAGTACTGCACACTGACTGCAATCCACAGCCTTTGACTAACACAAACAGAGGTTACTGGCAAAACCTAACAACAAACCAAATTATTTTTTAAACACTTGATACTGCTTTGAGGGGGGGGGGGGATTGCCAGAGCCAAGGATTCAGATCATTCCCGCCCATCCAGGCTAACACAATTCACATTTTTTATCGTTTTTGACCAAATACCCCTTGATTTGTAGGCATTTTCATGTAATTGTGAGATACATAAAACAGATACAGGTGCATCTCAATAAATTAGAATGTCATGGAAAAGTTCATTTATTTCAGTAATTCAACTCAAATTGTGAAACTCGTGTATTAAGTAAATTCAATGCACACAGACTGAAGTAGTTTAAGTCTTTGGTTATTTTAATTGTGATGATTTTGGCTCACATTTAACAAAAACCCACCAATTCACTATCTCAAAAAATTAGAATGCTTCCTAGTGAACCAAACTGAGAGACCATTTTGAAGGCTCAGGAAACCTTTGCAGGTGTTTTGAGTTGATTAGCTGACTGGCATGTCACCATATTCTAATTTGTTGAGATAGTGAATTGATGGGGTTTTGTTAAATGTGAGCCAAAATCATCACAATTAAAAGACTTTAAAAAACTTATTAAAAAACCAAAGACTTAAACTACTTCAGTCTGTGTGCATTGAATTTATTTAATACACAAGTTTCACAATTTGAGTTGAATTACTGAAATAAATGAACTTTTCCACAACATTCTAATTTATTGAGATGCACCTGTAAATAAAACAAAAAGTGAGAATCATGGGTTAGATTAGATTTGTGAAAATAAATTAATACTTTTATTTGGTTAAATTGGTCAAAAGCAGCAATAAAGATATATCAAATTTTAAATAAATGCTATTATTTTAAACTTCATAATCAAAGAATCCTGTATAAATGTACCATGGTTTCCATGTCATATTAACCAGCACAACTGTTCAAAATAATAAGAAATGTTTCTTGAGCAGCAAATCAACATATTAGAATGATTTCTGAAGGATAATGTGACAATGCAAAATTTTAATTCACAATGTCAATTGTATTTGTAATAAAAAATGCTTAGTTTTCTTTCAAAAACCTGGTAGTGTATTTAGCTGTAGTATTTATGATAATGTGTTAATGTTGAGACTAAGGTTTTAATTTAATCATACTTTAATAACTTCTTATTTTAATAAGGTTTACAGGGTTAATATGCTCTAAAAGCACCATGCCCAGATCTATGCTGACTGTCAGTGTGCGAAAAACCTCTCTAAAAATGTTACAAAAAGAGGTCTTGTACAATTCAACATTCATTAGTATCATCAATTATTATCCACCCCTGCAATAAACAAAACATTGCTTTTTTAAAGAAATTCATCACCATAGAGATCCTTTAAGAATGAATAGTCACAGTCTAGTCTGACTTTTAAAAAATTCAGTTTTGCACATCTCTACTGATGTTGAAGTACTAAACTTAACTTAACATCTGAATTCTATCAAATGAGTATTAAGTCAGACAACAGGAAACAGTATTGCTCCAGTGTTGCATACTAATTCATTGAGAATTAGATAATTCTTGTTGTGGTATAGGCCAGGTCATAATTCACTTGACAGTTGGATCAGCCTATACAGAACAGAACAGCGTCTGAGTCACACACACCTCTTTCTTCAGAGCCTTGTGAACAGAGAAGTGCTCACTGAGTGTGCTCTAAGATGAGTGTGGCATCTTAAAGCTCTGTCCAGTGGCAACTCCCTCAATGACATCTGGACTGAGGGTGTATGCTGAAGCCAAAAGGCTTGGCTCACTCAAAGCGGTTAAGTCAGAGAGAAAATTAAAGTTCATTTTGCGTTTGGAGGTGCACTGGGTTCATGTGACAACCACGAAGTGCCAGTGATGTTTATGTTCTTGTGGGTTTATAACGTTCCTTTCTGTGTATAATTGTATTTTAAAGGATGAGGTATGCCTCTAAACACATCACTACAACATTTACAAGTGCAAACTAGGCAGCTACAAAAGCTTTGTAGAACTCAGAGAGGGTATTAGACAGCAAAGTTGTTTACCCAAGTTTCCCATTTAAATTGTACCACAAGTCTATAACATACTTTGGTTCAAATTTCTCAATGGTAATGTAAAACAACACCTGACGCCTGACGCCTGTTTCACACAGCAAACGTGAGCTTCGCGGCAGCTTCACGTCAGTGTAACTGAAGCGTCACTGCAGCTGCAGACTCGCTAGAGTATTCACACTGGAAGCGTATGTACAACGTCACAGCAGTGGCTCCAAAGCGACATATTTCTTTACAAAGACAACTATAAATTTGTTTTTAGAAGTTGGTCAGTCATAAACTTGAAAGTTTTAAAGTCTTGAAAGTTTATTAACATGGGGATTTGCATGTTAACATGCAGATTCGCGTGTAAATGGTAAGCAACAAAAACAGCTCCTATGTCGTTTCAGTCATACTTAAATATAGAACGTGCTGTTTATACGTATTTTTTTTATAACACACCATACTTTTACCCATAGGCGCCGATCTCTGGGGTGGAAATGGCCAAGCAGCACCCACAGAAAAATACGAGCTATTAATCTGAACCAAGTTATAGCTTAGTGTGTGTCCATAATATTTCTTATAGAAGCTGTCAATATGCTTTATGTTAGGTCTAATTTATTGTGCTTAAGCTCCGTTTTTGTAACTGATCGGGAGAAATGTGAATTACCGTATTGACCCGAATATAAGACAATGGTTTTTTCTTGGAAATACATCTGAAAAAACGCGGTCGTCTTATTCTGGGTCTAGACTTTGACATGTCAATAATACACCCACAACAATAGGTGACGCCAAATACGCATAAAACGAGTGTGCCATGATGTAATGCGTGTTGTAAAGATCGCAAGTAAAAACAAAAGAAAAAGAAAACCTTACAGCTGCATGAGTCGTGACTGTCATGTTAGCCTGATGGGACCAAACTCCCTTTGTGATTTTAAAACGTAAGACAGTACCCATATTTGAAGACTACAGTAAGATTTAACTTCTACTGTTAATAAGATTTTGGTAGGCTACTATTAGATGGATAGCCTAAATGTTCTAATTCAGATGGGCTACCTGTTTTTTTTATTTTTTTTAATGTTATCAAAAAGTGTATATTTTTTAAATGTGATTGTTGGTACATTTCACCAGTTTTTACCATACTTTCAAAACAAAAATTTAAATAGGAAAAATATGCAATATGAAAATAAATTAAAGCAAATATGTGCGTTAAAACTGTGAACTCGATGCAAACCAACACGCATATTCCATAACAAAAATGGTATCAATCACTCATGTACATTTAATAATGTTAAAAAAGTTTAATATTTATGAATTAGATTATAAACATATCCATTTCGTTGTGAGTGCAGTGTGCTTCCAGAGAGAGCCCGCCCACACAAGCTTCTGATTGGCTGTGATATTTGATTCTCTGGTGTCGTGTCATGTCTGGTGTGGACACCTAAATTGCTTGTCACTGGAATCTTGTCGCGTCGCGTGTAGTTAGGACATGGTGTAAGGGTGCTCCGATCAGGATTTTTGGAGCCAATCATCAATCGTCAATCGCAGGAAGCAGGAATCTGCTGATACGATCACAGATACCTATCTTTTTGAAGCTTTCTTTTTAACATGTAGAATTATTTTAGGGTGTCTACAGATATGAACAAGTTAAATTTAAGACTTTTTAAGACCTTTTTAATACCACCTTATGTGAAATTTAAGACCAAGCCTGTGATGGAAATACACATTATATTACATCTGTATATATAATATTTAACGCGTTTAAATGTAAAAAGAAAACAAAATATCATCGCTGTCAAAAATTCTATTTGTTATTACGATATACAGTGAACTTTTCATATCAGCAGACAATATCCCATACAAAATATTCCCAAAAAACATAATATTTTTTTAGACATTTTTCAATAATATATAATTATCTCACCTAAATGTTTGATCATGCAGTGCATTTTTGTTTTTACAATGGGGCAATTGTTGCACAATAGCTTACATACAGCAAAAGCCTGATTTTGTGAGCTGTATGTGAGGTGTTCTGCGACGGACCGCACACTGTCCTCATGACGCAATTTTTGTAAGAAGTGTCTGCGGAATTCCGCGCACACCGTCAGTGTGCAGACCAATTTTTGTGACCATGTGGACAGTCCACCTACAACAGCGCTGGCGAGGAGAATGTTATGTTTGTGTACTTTGACTGTGCATGACCATACCGTCTTTAGGAGAGCACACGAGTGCTGAATGGTTAAAACACTGGCAAGACTTCAAAAGAAATCCAAATTATAGTGACGATGCACCACTGCCTCGATTGTTCAAGTGACAATTCCTGTGTCAGCTGTGCAGCATGCAGCTCACTTAGTGCAGACGCAATATGGTGATTTGAAGCCATTTGTGTTTTTTAAAAAGAGAAAGAGAGAGAGCACACGGTGATTCACTCACGCTGTTTGTGAAATTACATCTCACAGAAAGTTTTCAAATTACTTTGTAAGTTATTTAATAAAGAAATATGATTTGTACCTAACCTTCAGCATTATAAATATTTTATATTTTATCCAATATTTTATCCATCATGCCAAACCTCTCACAGCAGGCACATCGTCAGCTTGAGATAGGTTTATGAGATTGGCCTTTATAGAGACTGCCGATCAAACTTCCCAAAGTAATTATTAGCTGATAGCTATAAGTAGCCAATCAGTCGGAGCACCCCTACTAAACTCTGCAGGAAGATGGTCCTTCAAGAGCAGGATGGGCATCCCGGGCATCTGTGGACTTATTCTAACAATATTCTAATAGCATTCAAGCACTACCAAATTAAAATCTAGTGATGAACAAATAATTGGCCAGTATTTAGGTCACTTCAAGATTATTGGAAGAGGGCGATACCTGCATCTTTATATTATAAACTACCAGTGTGGTTCTACACCTTGTCCAGCGCACCCTAAGCACACTCCGTTTTACTGCGTACCTGCTGTAGCTCTTGTCGTAGCTCCGTGCAACTCAGCACCAGCTTGTCTCTATCTTCATGTGCCGCTTTAAGCAGACTTTGCAACTCTGTGTTGTCACTGGCGCTCTGCACTGCCTTCAGCTCAGCTATCTTCTGCCGCTCCACCTCCACTTGCGCCTTCAGACTAGCACTCTCCGCTCTCAGAGCCTCCGTGGCTAGCCGCTGTTCCTCAGTTTTCCTCACCGCCTCATCTTTAGCAACCTTCTCACTCTCCAGATGCCCTTGAAGAAGCTCTACCTCTTCTTTTAAGCTCTTCACAGCGATTTGTGCCTCCTGATTCTCCATTTCCAAAGCTCTAAGACTGCCTGTCAGCTGTTGCTGGATGTCTACCAGCTTCTCTCTTTCAAAGCGGGAGCTCTCCACTTGCTCAGCCAAACGCTGTCCAAGCTCTGCAACCCGAGAGGCACGTGAAGCCTCAGCTTCATTACACTGAGCTTGTTCTCTGAGCCTCTGGAGAAGGGACTCATTCTGTTGTGCCAAAAGTTCTACACGCTCCCTTTGCTGCTGTAGGGAAGTTTGTAGTAGGCCCTTCTCCTCCACCAGACGCTCATTCTCAGCTGTTAGCTCCTGGACAACCTGTTGCTGGTCAGCCAGCTCCTGTAGAGTGGCCTGAAGTTCTTCGGCTGTACTGTGGTGACTCTCTTCCATCTTCTGGATGCGGTCTGTCAGGGACTCCACTGAGAGCTCTTTCACCGCACCACTGGGCACAACACTCTTAATGCTGCTACTGACTGAGTCAGAGCGTGAGAGAATCTTCTCAAATTCTGAGGATTCTGAGGAGGGTAAAGGAGAGCCTTTGGTTTCACTACCAGATGACGCAGAAGTTTTAAGGTGGCTTCCATTGACTGCACTGACGGCATCAGAAGTGGTGTTTTCTGGAAAAACCCCATTAACTGAATGCTTACTAGAGCTGGTAAGCAGTGTTGTGGTGCTCTCCAATGTAATGAGCTTCTGCTTCAAAGCCTGATTCTCTTCCCGCAAGGTGGCCAACTCACGCTGGAAACGTCCGTTCTTCTCCTTCAGTTCCCCTACAAGCACCTGGATGTTTCCAGACTGTGCTGGAGTCCTTTCTATCTCTGAATTTCCCTCTGGTGTCCCAGCCTCTGATGATGAATCCTTCCCTTTATGCCGCTGGAGCTCCATCCGTAACTTACTGATCTCAAACTCTTTGGTTTTGGCCTCAGCCAGAAGCTCCTTCACCTGACTCTCCAGCAGGTTCTTGTCGAAAACAACAGACTCTGCTTTGGTCTTGACAGAGCCACGTGAATGCTTGGACAGCGTGGACAGACTAGAGGTGCTGGCACTGGTGACCATCTTTTTGGCTGTAGAGCTTTTCAGTTGGTCACGCAATGATACACGTTCTCTGGAGATGCTTTGTGTGATCTCACGAGGAGCTGGGATCCCTGACTTTTTGGTTGATTGGACACCTGTGTAGAGAGGAAATAATGATATTCTGTTAGTGTTGGAAGTCTTTGTCTCAGTATATGCTGTACAAAATTGTTTGCTTGAGAAATACGACCAACCAAAACCATTCCTCTAGGCAGCTATATCCCTTTTTTTTTAAACCCAATAAATGATGTGATAAAAATGAATGATGTTTACATATGACTAAGGCCATAAGAATTAAATAGCAATATACTGAAACCAACTCCTGCCAACTCAGTTAGCCAACTCCTGTCCACCAGACCAGAGATATGTGACAATGCCACCATTTTTCTCATTCCATTGTACAAGGCCTGGTGTGTATCTGTGTGAGAGGTCATTCATTTAGAGTGATGACAGGACAAAATGTGTTTTGTCTTGTCACATTCAAATGGCCACCAGGCACTGCCTCACTACACTGTAGCCATAGCAGCACAGCAGAAACAAGAACACTGGCATCTGACTGGCATCAGAATGGGTGTGGGTGATGTATATTGTCTCTTTATGCTGTTTGCAAAATGGAGGTTAATTATTCTTTAGGAGGGGAGGCTGGTGAAAGGATTTTGTGGGTTTTGGAATAATCAGCAAATACACACAAATATGCTGGACTGGGGCTTGTTAAAGCTGATGCCTTAACCTATATTATTTCAAAATGAGTTTTCAAAGAGATCACTGTTACTCAGGCAAAAACAAAGTCAACCCAGGGGGCATTGAGATGGTAGAGAGAGATAAAACTACAAATATAAATGGCATATAAAACTACAAATACAGAGGAACACACAACGTCTTCAATGAACAAGAGAGACATATAGAACGCAAATGCACGAATGCAAACACTTTACTTAATACAGGGTTCTTACACCTTTTCCAAAATAAAATTTAAGTACTTTTCAAGCACTTTCAATGTGCATTTTCAAGAATTTCCAGCATTTTAAACTGTGGTAAATTACGTTTACATACATACTTGAGTTCTCCACTTTAAATCAGATGTTATTGTGCTATTAAAAACCACCTGTCTGGATTGTATATAACATTGCCTAATATAAATAGCCAACATACAGTATATAAATTATGAAATGTAAATTATATGAATTTTCAGAGTATCTGCAGTAGGGCTGCAACAACTAATTGATCAAATCGATTATTATCAATAATGGAAATAATCGACAACAATTCTCATGATCGATTAGTCGAGTCTGCCCACAGTGCACGTCCAACTTCAGCTGGTCGTGTCAAATTACAGCACTGAATTACAAAATGCATCTAAAAATAGTGGAGGAAACAGAATGAGATGCTGCGGGAGAAGTACGTGAACCAAGTTGCCCAAAACATAAATTCTTTATTTTAAGCTTTAATCTAACTTAATGCATTGGCGTAGGAAAATGGCTTGCCCTGTCAGGCAGTTTGACAGATGCGTGTGCGTCCTCAGCGCAAAAACTTTCAGTTTACGGTCATAAGCTTAACTGTAAATGTCACAAATTCACGCAAGCATTTCCATTTTTGCATAAAGGCCCGCCCTGACAATCTGCATTAAGTTTGAATCTGAATAAGCGGCAGGCGCGCGCACACAGAGGGAGACAATTAATATTCAGCGCAAAACATTCACTGTGCTAAAATATCTGTTATTGAGCGTTAAATTTAGGTTTAAAGGTCAACATGTAGTGCACACATTTTATGAGAGTAGGAACTGATAACAGCATGTAATTGTCTGCTGAATATAAATATTAGACGCTTCATAACCGTCTTTTATAGGATAAAGAAATGACAGTAAGACGTGACTGTGATCAAAGTGAACGTGTATTCCTGCAGAATATTATTACTCTCACCTGTTGGTCAACACTGAGTTTGTGATTTTATTCGTCTTTATTATCTTTATTATTATTTTAATTTTTAATGTAGATTTCAACTATATTCACTATACAGTGCTTAACAAATTTATTAAAACTAAATTTATGTAAAGTTTTTAACAAATTAGGTAAGGTTTGTTCCACTGCTACTCTAAACTAACAGTATTGGTGATTACCAAAATAATTTTTTAGCTTTCTGTATAGGTTAGTCCTCCAATTTGTGTAAGCTCTTTAGTAACAGTAGGCTTTTTTTTATTATTGCTGTTGTCTATGAAAGAAAGGCAGAAAAAAGTAGTCAAGCACTTTATAGTGTTTTTTCCAGATGCCCAATTACAGTCCAAAAGTGCATAAATAATGGCAGCAAGAATGCAAAATGTTATGAAAGGCATAGGAGGCAATTTTTGTTATTATGTAAATAAATGCTATTTATTTGTTTCAGTTTGATATTTGCCCAATAAATGACATGAATATTTTTAGATTTAAACAATTTTTTGACAGATTCCTAAAATATTTGTGTTTTCTCTTTATTATGACAGGTGGTCTAATAAATTAAGCACTGTATGTTTTCATAGCATTTACTTGGCACGTTTGTTTGAAGGACATTGGGCAGAATGTGGAATAGTGTTTTTTTGTCAATAAAACTAAAAAAGAAAAGAAAATTGGGCTTTTTTAATTATTTTTTTGGGGCTCATTTCAGGCTTTAAACTATTTTTAAGAAAAGGAATTAATCAAAGGTAGCTATAAGTTATTACCTTAATTTAAAACACACCCACACACAAAAGTATAAATTGTTATCTTAATTTAAAACACACACACACACACACATCTTTGTTAATTGTTTGGATTTTTGAAGGCACATTAGCACATTAGAACAGCAAATTGCCAGCAGGTGGCGCATTTGGAACAGCACAACGACTGTTTCCCCGGTAACGACTGTTCATAAAGCATCACTGCGCTCATTAACAGTAAATTTCCTTAAGATATATTTTCATACCAAAACACCCACTCTGCCTTTTGACATTGTTTTGTTTGTTTATTCAATGAAATCATACCCTTATGAAGTTATTCATCATCACAAAAAGCCATATCATGATTCTTGTCTTTCCATTCTCAAATTTTAAGACATCTTGAAATTGTAAAAGTCTTTTCTTGTACCTTTTAACTTAAAAGGTACAAGAAAATAAGTTTTAAGGAATTTAAGTCTTTTTATGTCCTTAAAAGTGACTTGAAGTGACAAACAGGTTTCCATCCAAGGATGTTTTGTGGAAAAATATTTAGCACTTCAAAATGTTACCGATATAGCTGATGGAAATGCCATTTATCGATAAAATTTCTCATGTGTCGACATGATCTTTTTTCCATTTAACTTTAGCGTATAAATTCTATATTGATACTTCAAATGTCGCAAAAAATTGTTTGGAAACACTTTTTGTCGAAAAAAAGGGGCTTTAACGCAAATAAATGTGTTGTCACATGGCAGAATTAGCCTATAGGCAGCGTCCATGTTCATGGCGTTGCTCACGTTAAAGCACCGTTTCCCTGTAGTTCAAAAGCGCATTAAATCATATTCATATTATTATACTGCATCTAAAAATATTTTATATTTGGTAAGAAAACTGCAATTATTTAATTTACTTGTAATACTTAATGACTTGTAATTACTTACCTGAACAGTAATGTTAGTAGACCTTCATGGAAAAATGAAAGCACTTATAGCAGCATCATATGACCCCTTTAAAGGACTTAGTTTAACTGAGCAAAGTTTACCTTTTATATGGCTTGAAAGCGCAGACTCTTCCATGAAAAAAAACAGACTTAAGGGGAGGCTAATCAAGTATTTAGTGCTCATTTTAAGCACAATTTGTATTTGTCGTTTTCAAGCAATTGCTGACAGAAGCAGCAACCTCCTGGCATGTTTTTATCTCCCGATCTGGGGTGCGTTTCCCAAAAGCATCGTTAGCCAACTATGGTCGCAAGTTCCATCGTTACCAACATAGTTCAACGATTCAGTGTTTCCTGAAACCACAGTTCAAACGAACATTTGCAAGGTCGCAAACTTACGTGGTAGGAACTACAGCTCTCGACCTGTGGTTAGAAGCATAGTTTCTTGTTAGTAAGACATATGGACTTAAATAAATTATGCTTTTGGGCACAATAAGCAAGCTAACATGCAGTACAATCTATATCTTTAATTCAATTTAAATATATATACATTTTAATCGATACATTTTAGCTCGTCCTCAATAAGCGCCGTTTTTGAAGGGAACCCCGGAGTAACCTATGACGTAAGAGGAAACCCGCCATGAATCAAACATCAAATAAAGCAAAATGACAGAGAACAAAACAGTCATCAGGTGCCATGTTCAATACAGCAGAATCTCAGAAATCTCTAATCAATTAATTAGCAGAAGTTATTACTCCACCACATGCGTGTGACGTCATTAAAAACGGCCCTAAATTGTTGAACTCCTGTGGTGCAAACGACCGTGTTCAGGAAACAGTCATGACTGGCTAGTTAGTTTCCACAACAATGGTGGTTAATCAGTGAGTTACGTCGTATGGGAAACGCACCCCTGTTCCGAGGCGTGTGTCAATAAAGACACCTGCAGATCACACTACAGTCACACGCGCAGAGTCGAGCGGAGCTGTTAGGCTTATTTTACATTTTAAAAATTATGAACTATTCAGTAAGAAAGTGAATTATTATGAAACCAATGCAACTGCATTTTCAAGCACTTTATCCAAAATCCAAGCATTTTTCAAACCTTGAAAACACTACATTAAAATTCAAGCATTTTCAAGGAATTCAAGCACCCGTACGAACCCTGTTAATACAACATAACATACAAGTGTTTGTGCATTAATATCCCCAGCATTGTTCATGCTACCCCAGCAAGGTGATGCCAAGTTCTGCATGTGCAAGAAACATTCACTGTTTCTAAAGAAAATGTAATAATCTAGTTTGCGAAGCCATGACTTCATCTCCACTTAGCCACACTGGTTGTTTAGCAGCAGTCTTGTGTTTTCTGAAAACAAATATAGCAAATTATAATACAATAACCTAATCTATGAAAATGTTTAGTGCTGCGGTAAAGTGAAACATAGCATGAGGAATGGTACAGTTTAGGGTGGCTTTAAGCAAAACTGATTTTAAATAACTCATGAATAATTTGATTTAGTTCTCTCTCTGATATAACTCTGAGAGGAGTGTTCTGAGTGATGGGACAGAGGTATTCAAATTAATATATTTGATTTTTCTTTCTTTATCTAAGAGCTGAAACTAAATGAAACACTCCACTTGTTAAGGCTGTGCTAGGACCAGAGATGCTATAAATCTGTAATCTACCACTCTCTCACACACACATCCATCAAATACAAAACCAGGACACTCACTCCTGCATTATACAGTACCATTTTCATCTGCAGCAACTTTATAACTTCTTAGAATTGCTTCTTATAAATTCATAATGCTTAAGAATTGCTTTTTATTTCCTAATACTAAATAGTTGGTTTCAGCAGCACAGGGTCATCATGCCAATCCCCAGAATTGCTTCTTATAAACTTATTACATTTCAGATGTATAATTCAAACACATACATATTAGACATGTGCCGGTATTAGGGTTGGGCCGATAGACGATGTCATCGTCCATCGCCGATGGCTGACAGACATCACGATGTTTAGCCGGCATTGTGCCCCCCCCCCATAAGCCGCCACATCCCAACTCCGTGTTCGGAAAGGAAATTAAGTGTACTACGGAACCCCAAAAGGGAATAAATAGCCTACAAGATGGGAGGATAAAAAAAAATATTTCAAAACGTTCTCTCGCAATTATATCGCTGGGTAATTATACTGTATATACATTGCGGCCATCATGGAGCCGCTACTAATATGCAGGACATTTTCATTTTACATTCACTTTCGAGATTCGCGATCACACTGACTCTATACTACGGAGCGGCAGTACCTACCACACATTTTACAAGATTAGATATTTGTCAGTGGTGCTCAGTATCTGCAAATCATTCGCCATTGTCCTATCAGTCATCTCTCCTTACTCTGTGTATGTGGTAAGTGAACTTTCATGTACTGTAATCTAACAGTCTACCGCTAGCAAGAGGCTAACCATGTCCCTTTAGTGGCTCCGTAGAACGCGTTATTTGTTTTCCGTGCCTTTCTGCATACGGATTCACGCTTCGGGCACACCCCCTATCGCACACATCGCCCAACCCTAGCCGATATTCGTTAATGCGATATATCCGGTAATGAATATGCACAATATTGTTATTGTGGGCACTTCAAAATACTGAGAATAATTATTTATAAAAAATTATTCAGATTTTTTTAATGCATTTTAAGAATATTTTCGCCATCAACTGGTCACAATGCACAACACCACTGTATACTGTGTCAAAGACGTAACAAGCATGGATGTGCACTCTGATGTAAACAAGCACAGATGAGAAGTGCATGGCGGAGCGCTTGAGAGACGCTCTGGATGAAAGCACTTTCACTCTCTGACAGCAGATGGCACTAAACTGCAGAAATGCAGCAGTTACCCCGGAAACCCAGTAAACAAAGCAGCTGTACTACTTTCTAAAAACGTATTTAAATTATTTTAACCACAGATACATATCTATGGTTTAAACAGCCATTCAGAGTTGTGTATTCGCAGTGGTGTTCATAACAGCACCAAATACTTAAATATTTAGTCTTAATAGGCTATTTATTTTCAAACTTTTTTTAACATTTTAATCTGGATTACAACATACCCTAGATATTGTTTTAAAAAAAAGTTTTGATTCTTTATTGTTTGGTCACACTTTAGGCTACAGTAAGGCTCTATTAATTAACATGAATTAATTCATTAGTTAAAGGGGTCATATGATGTTGCTAAAAAGAACATTATTTTGTGTATTTGGTGTAATGAATTGTGTATTTCCGGTTAAGGTTCAAAAAACACATTATTTTCCACATACTGTACATTATTGTTTCTCCTGTGTCCCAGCCAGAGCGACGAGGCAAAAACATTAAAACCCATTATAAACTAGGCATTTGTTGCATCCAGTGGGGACATAATTACGGATTATAATGACTTATACTGTCTTTTTTTCTTTCTTCTTTTGCATCGCGCCATGTAAACATAAAAGCATGTCTGCATTTGTGATCGGAGAAATGACAAACAACAAGTGCTACTCTACACTGCTCAAAACTCGCGTTTGAATCATCAGTGGCAAATCCTTTAAATATGAAAACGTACTTACAGTCTGTGAGTCAGAACAGCCGGCATTGTAGTCTACTCTCCCAGGATCTGGAAACGGTCCTCTATAAAATGCGCTGGACACATCTGAATATTTGGGTTGAACTGTTCTGGAACAGTGTTGTAAATACAACTTAACCACTGATTTCTAGT
>NW_015505382.1:1259916-1260470 GCF_001515645.1 Sinocyclocheilus grahami
TCTTCTTTATGCACCAAGAGCTTGTAACACTCCAAAGAGAAAGGAAAAATTTAAATCACATCATATGACCCCTTTAACATAAACTGCCAATGAAAATTCTTCTAAACATTCATTAATCTTAGGTAATTCCAATATTTAATAACACGTTATTAAAATCAAAAGGTGCAACTGTGTTATTTAATGAACTAACAGTTGTATTTTTTTTAATAAAGATTAATAACTTCAGTAGCAAATGTAGCTATTGCTCATTATTAATTGTTAATGCATTAACTAAGGTTAACTAATGAGATCATATTGTAAAGTGTTACTTATTGGTTTTTATAATTCTTTTGCACTTTAATTTGTGTGAAATTTTTTACTTTATACAGTTTTTGTGTATTACTTTATTGTATGTAAATGTTCAGTTCTTTTTGTTATAAGAAAAAAGTTATTAAACCTGTTATAGCTTATGGCAACACTTTTTTTGCAACTAAATTTCAATACCGTATACTGTGATAAAAGCATTAGCAATTAATCGCAACATGAAAGATTCATACCGTCATATGCCTAATACA
>NW_015505382.1:1261348-1281916 GCF_001515645.1 Sinocyclocheilus grahami
AGTTTTTGTGTATTACTTTATTGTATGTAAATGTTCAGTTCTTTTTGTTATAAGAAAAAAGTTATTAAACCTGTTATAGCTTATGGCAACACTTTTTTTGCAACTAAATTTCAATACCGTATACTGTGATAAAAGCATTAGCAATTAATCGCAACATGAAAGATTCATACCGTCATATGCCTAATACATATGAACAAATTCAAAGTCGTTTATTGGCATTCACTGGGCAATGATATATGTTTGCTGCAGCATAAGTTAAGAATGGGATTAAAGATTTTCTTTTCCATTAGTGTGACTAATGCCTGGGCAGTGCCATTTCTCCACAATCTCATCTTAATACACTGCATGAATCACCCTTTACTGAATTCAACTATTCCGTCACTGCTGACCTCCCCCCATGCTGGGAACATGCAGAGAATCACACAAGCATGCACACAATAGACATGTTTTAGTTAAGAATGGATAGTACGCAATGGTCTGTTTGACATCTGAGGTTGTTGCTCATTAGTGAAATTGTTCAGATTTGTTAACAACTACAAAGAGACAAGAAAATTAATCTGGCATGTTGACTAGTTATTGTGTCCTTGTCCAGTATACATGCATATATGCAACTTGAGAACTAAATGCAACTTCATGAGATCTAAATAAATTGCCTGATGGTGTTGGGTGACCCAAAGTGTAAATTTACGATTCTTCCTAGTTTGCAAAGAGGTTGCAAATCTACTGCTGGTTCATTCAAGCAGGTAAAGGGAACAAAAAAAGCAGAATTATGCCAGCAATTGATTAATGACCACACAAAATAACCTTAATTCTTGTGCAAGACAAGCTCTTCCTGACTCCAAATTTATCTGTGCTTGGCTGCCCTCATGCTTGAATGACTATGAAAACTTCCTATTTTTAGCCTTTGGAAGGGGAAGGAAAAGAAGAAAAACAAAGAAAGACAGAGAAAGCATTTGTAAACATCAAGCTAATTATGCATTTGCAAAAGCAGGTTAATTGCTCAAGGAAAGAGGCAACAATAAAGGCTTGAGAAAAAACGGGATCCAGGGTCCTTGTTGAAAAGCAGTGCTTCAGCTTTGTGTAGGACCTCAGACTATGGGAGATATACAGGTCTGAGTCATCTGTCCATCCTTAATCTTGAAAACCAAAAGACAATGCCTATATTGTCCTACTGCCACTACGCAGAGGCTCATATTGGTACATGGAGTAAATAAAATGGGAAATTTTATTCAGAGACAAATATATTCAACATTACAATGAATAGGGTTTTGGTTTCTATAGTGCCAGTAATGAATTCACTCTAATGTGAGCTGATTTTGTGCACAAACAGAGGTGCGGACACGCTCTCTCGTTTCATTCAAATGCAGCTTGCCTTCTTGCGTCTCAGTTTTTGATTTAATCATTAAAATTAAATCAGAGGAATTTAGTATTAATACTACTATAATTTTGCTGTAGTGATCATATTGTCCTGACGATTGTTTTGTACACTGTTCATAATGGATTTATAAACTTTTCTTCGCAGAAGCTTTGCGTTAATTACAAGTGAGATAACAAAATATTTAATCTCTAATCAATATTTTTTGTCCAATTATTTGCCCAGTTAGTTTTGGTATTGAGGTAAAAGTTACCTTGCATTCGCTATATAACAGTGGGTGGTGGTCACGAAGATGGTTGAGCAAATTTGATGCCTTTTGCAGCTAAGTTACTTTCTTCTTGCAAGATCAGCAGACAGGGTGACCGTCCTCGATTAAATTGCCTTCAGGACTCTTGTAAAAGCCAAAATACGACCAGACCACTTAGATTGGTTCTCTTAGATGGCTGAAAAATCTCCCGAGCGCTGTCACTGCCTTCCGCCATTTCGTCTCGTGCAAAAAAAAACCAACAACATTGCATGCTGCTTCTGCGTCAGACTGATGCTGGCTGGACAGGATAGAGTTTTCAAAATTTCAATAATCAAATACGGTTTTGATGATAATTAAATTTTAAACGATAATACTAACCATCAGGGCATTTTATCGTGATTTATTGTGAAACCGGTAATCGTTCCATCCCTAAGTATGATATAGGAGAATATGGAATTCATACAAACTTCTATTTTATTCAGAGGACCAAACTGAGCAAAATTTGCAATTTTGTGCAGTTGCTCATATTCAAATGGCCAAAAGGTTAGATTAAATTCAGAAAAGCTTGTAATGTAAATCAATTAGATCTTTATAACAGCATAGCAGACTGTTTAAATAAAATATAAAATATCAGTTGCCACTCTATATCTCCTAGTAATATAGTAAGATGATATTTACAGTAAATGCTTGGTTTTATGACCAAAGTTCCTTAGTTTTTTAATGGGGGGCAAAACATACAGTATAATGCATTACAACACAACGGTGATTGAGAGATAAATAAACATTCCTCAAAAGCCTGGCATTTTAACATGATTTTTCAAAAAAACATTATGAATGGATAGTCAAGTAAACCTAAGTTGCTTCAGTCAAGTGTTAATCTTCAAATATTAAGCAAATATAAGAGTTATTCTTACACTTTCTTTTTCAATAAAGATTTCTCATCAAAACGACACGTCTAAAACCTAAAAGGGGACATTTTTAGAATAATATCAAAAGGCCTTTTACTTGTAAAAAAAAAAAAGACTGTGCAATAGAATTTTAAGCAAGGTTTTGATCATATTGATAATTTAGAGGCTTTAGAATGTACAAATCAAATATGATACAGTAAGGTTTACAAAATAAAGTTTGATTGTATAATTTCAGAGTAGGGACTGTAATTTGGCTCTTAGAGAAGCATGAAGTGTATGTATTGTATGCAGAAATGAAGATTGCTGTGGTTGTTTAATATGCATTCATCTACACACTGTGTATTGTGTTTGTGGTTACTTTTCATGATTAAAATGTAATTATGCAAATATTTTAACCACACTGGTTGACCATAACAAAAAACTATTTAGGAAAACTATTTGAAATCCTCAAAATAGCCTTACTATGTACTTGCACCTAATACCCTCCCTTCGGCATAGACATAAAGCTCCTCTCTTCTGTCCTTGTTGGGAAAACTTCCTACTTTCTGGTCTGCTATACTGCATACCAATCTTCTGTGCAATCTACTGATAGACTTTTAGTGCTTTCTCATTCATGAACCAATCACATTTCAAGCCGTCAACTCTAATACTGAGTCAGCCGTTTGATTCTGCTTGGATTTCTGCCTCAGTCATGTCATTTGACAGTACATTGCCTCTATTTACTGCACTGGATGACCTCCTGCTCTGGCCAGCTTAGCCATATGGCAAAAATTAGCCTAAATTATTAAAACAGAATCAGATTAAATGGGAAAAGACAAGTGAATCTAAGGGTGCTTTCACACATGGCTCGTTTCCCCCCTTAGCTCGGTTCGTTTGGGCATATGTGAACACGGCAATCGCGCCCGGATCCGCGCCAAAACAATCGGTCCGAAATCGCCTGAACGAGGTGGTCTCGGCTCGATTGAAAACGAACTCTGGAGCGGTTCGGTTGTAGTGAGAAAGCAATCCGATCCAACGGACCAACGAACCAGACTAAATCACAATGTATAATGGGCAATTACGTAAGTTCCGTGAAAAGCATCAGCTTTGTTGTTTTGCTAATACCTCAAAATGAACCTGTGAATGTCTGTGGGTGAGTACGTCTTCGCCATTCAAAATAAAAAAGCGCACTTTTTAATTTTATAATGCCGTCTTATTGCTCTTCTTCCTAGTAGGTGCATTTTAAAAATGTTTTCCCGATGAATCCTGGACTCCTGCTCAAAATGATAAATTAATATAAGGACAGCTACAAAAAACAAAACAAAAGCTGTTGTCGTTCCATCCTGAGTCCTGTCGGATGACAGCCGTGACAGCTCAGTGGAATCCCGGAAAATAAACCGTGGAACTTTGACCAATGAGAGAACAGTTTACTCGCGCGTGACTTGCATTAACAAATTTGGTCCGTTTAGAAACTTTGCCGTGTGAAAGCAAACCGCACCAAGAATAAAAAGCAACATTGTAATCATTTTAATCCCGTTTCGGAACAAAGCAATCTATCTACAGGTGTGAAAACACCCTAAGTTTAGTCGGGTTAAGGAAAGACAGCTAACACCTGATGGGGGCTGTATTAAATCTGGGCAATTTATAGCTACAGAGAAATGTGGATCATGTAGCTTAGTATGCCACTCATGAGCAGAAGTCCACTACCTACCAAATACACCACTCACTTTTCTTTTTAAGATTGGAATGGCATAAAATGATGTATGGACATTGAGCAGAGCTGCTTTGATAAGGGCATTTTAACACTTGGTTCATACATTGTTCTTGGTTCAATCTCAATAACAACTCACCAATTTATTCTGGGAGAGACAAAAACAAGCCAGATATAGCTCTGGAATAAGGTTTCTTCAGTGGCAAATACACCAAATTGTCAGAGAGCATGTACGTTCACTGGATTTTCATTTGTTTCCATTTCTGTTTTCAAATATCTCTGCTATGTGCATCCTCCGAAGAATCTCCAGTTATATTAAAAATGTCCACTTGCACTGGGTATGCAAGAAAACAGAACTTCATGTGCACTGGGACAGATCTGAGCATGAACTTAACCTTTTTGAAGCTTTAACCTAATTTTCTTGCTCATCTTTCAGATGATAGCAAACTGAGGGAAGTCCTTGCAGCCTTGCCCAGAGAATGAGAGGCAAATACCAACTAAGCAGCTTCAATGGGTGCGTCAAGCTGTCCTTTGTCTGTTGCCTGCGAAAGCTTTTTAACACCACCACTTTAACGTTTCATGACAGGAGACAAATTATTTCTGTAATGGACAAATAATTGCAAAGGTATGTTTATCTATCTATAGTTTTGCAAGCAAATGCTTTTATGATTATTTACTTATATCATGGTGACCGTATCCTCTTTTTGCCAACATAATAATTGATACTGCATGATCATAATAATTGATGAGATTGATCTTTATGATCCAGCAGCATAAATACACATTTACTTGTCTATGTGCTGGGATACAACACCCATAGACTAACAGGATAGAGAAGTAATTCAAACATGACACACCTGAGCTGACAAACATACAGTGTGTATAAGAGAGAATGTTTACTAAAGTGAATAAAACTCAAATCAGCAACAGAAAAAGGAACACTATGAAGAAAAGAGACAGAAACATATTGACAGGCTTTGTTAAAGTATCTCAGTGTGTTCATGTTGAACAGGCAGATTTTTTGTCTGTTTGACATTGGTTCAGCTCAGATTTTTTCACAGCTATCAAAATGATGCTGCTCATTTAACAACACTATAACATGTAAAAAACAAGAACAAAACCTTCCTTCAATTGTCCTAAACTCTGTTCTCCTTTTGGCATTGAAACCCAGCAGAAAGTGTTTTTGATAAAACACATACACACATCTCATAAGGGCAAGTCAGATGCATTCCAGTCTAACCTATTCTAATGAGCTTACTGTGTACAAGAGACTGTTCTTGCAACAATTCTTTTGCTGAGGTACTGAGGTTCATACTAATCTGGGACCAGCTCTGCCATTACTTCTGTAATGTTATTTGCTCATTATTGATTGTATGTGACTATTAGTAAAAATAAAATAATAAATGCCATTAATTCTGCCCACTTACCTACCCACCCGTCTTACACTATTGTTCAAAATTTTTCATTTTCAAAAATGCTGTAAAAAAAAGCATTTCTAAATGTTTCAGTTCTAAAACCAGGGGCGGCACAGTGGCTGTTTGAGCCCTGGCAAGGACAGGAGGCCTTTCTGTGTGGAGTTTGCATGTTCTCCCTGTGTCTGCGTGGGTTTACGCCGGGTGCACCGGTTTCCTCCCACAGCCCAAAGACATGCAGGTTAGGTTAATTGAACATTCTAAATTGTCCCCGGACGTGTAAAGACAAGACTTGTGTATGGATCGACTTGTGTATGGATTAACTGGTTCTCGCTATGAATATAGCCATAGATGCTGGATTGGCGTTAAGAAAGAAATAAACAAACAAACTTTTAAAGCCAAAGCTGAATTTTCAGCAGCCAGTCTTCAGTGTCGCATTGCATGATCCTTAAGAAATCACTCTAATATGATGACTTGCTGCTCAAGAAACATTACTTATTTTTATCAATGTTAAATGTTGTATCAATTTTTGTATCAGAAGTTTTTACTCTCACTTCTCACATATATATATAACTTTTTTCTACCACATGTAAAAGCTTGCAGTACAACTTTCATTGTGCAATGTAAATTAAATGATTTTGTCTGCCACAATAATGTAATATATTGTAATATACAACATATTGACACATGAAGTTAATTTCAATCATTATTCAGAACACAACTGATTTGATTACAATTTGCACTTGATTGACAGCTCTAGTTTACATCCATTTGGCTGCAGCAGGGAAGTGCCACTTTTAACCGTGAGAAAGAAAACTTGCTGATGAGAGCGAGGGCAGAGCTGTGCCCTTGAGCACAACAGCAGGTCACCACCCTTTCACAGGTGAAGCACTTTGCATAATCTCCCCATTAATCACACCTCTCTGCACACAGGACACAGCAGCTCACACAGTGAATACCTATCAGACTGGAGAACATTAAGAGTTAACCTGTCCAGAGAGAGAGAATTTCAAATTATCTTAATGTAACTGTTTAAGTGTGCTTGTGTAAAATCTCTTGCGCTGCGGTTGCTAGGGTGTTGGGGGTAGTTGCTATGTGGTTACATACTGGACAAGACAGTATGTCCACCCTCAAGTCTATATAATATTCTGGCATCTAGATATCCTTTTATGGTCCAGTAGAGGGAAATCTGGAGCAAAAAACATCTTTTGAACCACTACCTCAAGCAAGACCATCTTTATAAACTATAAACTGCTTTGGACAGTAAAAAGTGTTCTACTAGGTGAGTTTGTATATACAAGTATCATGTTTACTCCCACACACAGATGAACCATCAGTACTGTAGCTGTTCTCTTTGTAGCGGATAGAGACATTTTTGAAGTCCAGAAATCCAGAACAAAATTCCTTTTCCTTTGTTGTTGTCCAAAACAACTAACACTGCTGACAAGTAGATATTGCACACTTAATGACTGATGAGCTGGACAAAGAAAACAAACAGAGCTGTTGTTCTAATGACCAGCACTGTTTTTACTGCTCCTATCACCAAATGCTCATACAATATGATCAAAACGGTCTCTCTATCATTTCCCTTCAACAAAACACTTGGCATCTAAGTTCAATATTACACAGACCCTAAAACATGTGGACAATGTGAACCTAGTCACCCATGGGGTGTTGGAACTCTCTTCAATCCTTTTTTCAATATGCAACTGCATTCTTTTCCTCCAGTTTCTCACTATTTTTCTAATCCACCCTGACTGGCCAACAGAGCACAGGCTGGTGCTTTTCATTTCAGAACTGATCTGAAAATAGCCTCACTGTTGAGCCATATTTGAATGAGAGGGTCATCTGAATGGCTGCTTAGTGCACGCACCAGTTCATTCTCCACTCAGCTGACTGCAAATAACACCCTACTGCTTCCAACATTGCTGCCATTAAACATGCGATCCGTCTACTTGGATAAACATAAAAGGAATAAAGTTTCAAAGTCACGTTTGATTTCTGTAAAAAAAAAAAAATTTCATGGATTTTTGGGATAATAGCTTTTGACTTCCTTCCTTGGTATATCTCAGCTGTAGCAGAAGGGAATGTGTGTACAGATAAAATGAGCTTCCCCTTCCAATGAACCACCTCATTCTCACAACATGAAGCCAAACACCAGCTCTGACTCAGAGACTATAACCTAAGCTGACCTTAAAAAATATTTCTGCCGTGAAGATTACAAGGTTTAAGTCTCTTCTGTCTCACTGGATCCAGGGGGGTCTTTCAAAAAGAAAATCTGATGCCTTTGAAAAGTCAAAGAAAAATAATATACAGTTGTGTCTGTAATACATAATTCACATAAACACATTTTGGTCCAATTAAAGCCCGATTTTGGCACAATCTGCTTGACGTAGGGTGTCGGTGGGGATTCGTAAATGACAATGAGCGTTGGGATGCAAGATTCAATCGTTTTATCTTGTGTAGTGTGTCATAGTGGACGACAACCAATGCCACGTCTGCGACGCTTCACGATGTCACCTCAGAAAGACTAGCATGTTTAATTTTTTTCCATCGTCCAAGAAGAGTTCCATCATATCTGTGACACAGGCCAATAGGAAGACAGAAGCGCCTTGGTACATGCTTTCTAACAAGCTGAAATGAAAGAGAGACAATGGTATTAGTTCTGCTACTGTAGGTGGAAATTTACAAATGGAGGAAATGTTCGTGGAGCTGTGGCAAAAATACTCCTGCATTTATGGATGTTTACTCGAGGGACTACTGCGACAGAGTGAAAAAATTCTTTAATGAACACTATTTTACCTCAGTTCTCTTTAACAGTCCATACTATCCTCTTCATGCAATCCAGATTTGTGTCCACTGTCAGGCTTGAAATGGTGTAATTACTTAGTTTGTCCAGCAAAGTGCGCTCCATTGTTTGCTACTGGCGACCTGGATGAAACACTTTAAAATTTAAGTCTATGGAAAACCATTGAAACTTTGAACTGCCATATCTCCGTAACGGCGCGGCACGTCTAGAGGCCCGCTTTCGAATGAGACCACCCCCGCGTCGAGGAGTTACGGGTGGTTAAATTCACGGCCCGGCGCCAAACGATCAAGCGATCCAGGGGGGCGTTTGAGAGGGCTTCTCGAGCTGAAGGGATCCCCGAATTTGGTGGCGATCCGCCAGCGTGTTCGCAAGATAGTGACACCAGCCAACACTTTCACTTCAGTAAGGAGGTCTCTTGTTCAGGCAGCATTCACGCGTGGTCTTATTCGACCGTAAGTGCCCTGCGAAGTGGACTTCACATGAAATTCTGCCATGATTCCAGTTCCAAGGGAATGTACGCGAGACGTGAATTTATATTTAGGGATGCACCGAATGTTTGGCAACCAAACCGAATAAGCGAAAAGACCGAATAAATTGTACCGAACAATGATATGACGCAATCAAATAGCAACCAGCGCAGAGTGAGAGGCGTGCACTCTTTATTATGCAGCACACACGTCAGCAGTGTAGAAGCATTTAAACTGTTGGAGAGATGCAAAAATCATTGCAAGCACCGACAGCCAGAAACTGTTTAGAACTGCATCGCATGTCTTCAATGAGAAGAGGAAGAGGTGATAAAACTGCTGGTTACTGTATGATGATTGAAATCGTGAAATGGTCTTAAACAATTAGTAAATAAACTGCAGAACGTTATGTTTTTCTTACGTTATCTGCGCTGATACAGTGACTGTCAGCTGCTCAGTCACATTTTTATGAATTTTTACAAGGCATGTGACAATGCGATACGTACAACGTATTCGTAATGAGACTCATTTATAAATCTGTTATCAACAAAAATAAGCATTGAGGTCTTCCTGCGCGTTTCCGCCAAAATAAAAGTTGAGAAAAAGCAAGAACTCTAATCAACATTCATAAATGTTAGTATTGTAATTTTACTGTTGTTCTGTAAAATAAAATAAAAAGTAAGACACTAATAATAATGATAATAATCATTACAACAGCTCTGTTTTTAATACATTTATTATAACATTCACACATAGTGTTCAAATTAGGATCTGTAATATTTTCTAATGTTTTAAAAGAAGTCTCTTCTCAGCAAGGCTGCTTTTAATTGTACAGTAAAAAAAACAGAAAAAACAAAAACATGCCTGATTCAAGATGGCCAAAAATTATTATTTTACTAACTTATTAATTTTAAGTTAAATTGTGCTTTGTTGGTGGTATAGTGTCTGCTAGAATGTTAAAAATGGTCAGTGTTAAATATTTTTAAATTGTTGTTTTGTAATTGATTTTTTTTTTGAAAAGCAAGACAAAACAGTAAAAAGCACATTTTGGCTTTTTAATTTATGCAATGGTGAAAAAAAAACTGGCAAAATACATGGGGGAAAAAACTCAAAAAACCGTGTTCGGTATTCGAACAGTGTTTAATTTTGTTCGGCTTCGGCCAAGAATTTTCATTTCGGTGCATCCCTATTTATATTGTATTTATTTACAGAGGTATATTATGTCACACTTCACACTTCTCTAGTAAGTTTCGTCTGTGTGTGAAGACAGTAGCGCAAATCCGTGAATGAATGTTCCGAAGTGAAAAACTTCAACGGAATAAAGTTGAATGGAATTGAATTGAATTAAAGTTGAATAAACTTCAACTTTACTGTTCAGTGAGTGCACTGATGTCAGACTCATTTTGGATAATAACGTTTATTGTTAAATTGTTAAATGCCCTGCCTCCATTACATATGTTTATATATACTGTATTCTATATATAGTACCAGTCAAATGTTTGGACACACGAATGGGAAAGTGTCCAAACTTTTGACTGGGATTGTACTATAATATACACAAAGAATATCGGCCGATATATCGATATTGGCCTTTTTTACTCCCTAATATCGGTATAGGTCCCAAAAAAACCATTTCGGTCGGGCTCTAATAATTTCCCCCCATTAGAATCAATAACTCTCCTATAGCAAGAAAATGCCAATTCAAAGATGGACTCACATAATCATGTGCTATTGCATTGTAGATAGGTTGTCATATAAGCAAGAACTGTCGATCAGTTCATATTTTACATACTGTACAAATTATCCAGATATTGTGCTGGGAACAAAATAAATCTGTACTTTAAAAGGAATGTTCTTAATAGGTTTTCATGAGGACGTTTACAGTTTTCTAAAGTTCAGCAAACAGAACAGAACAAAATTTATACTACACTGTGATTAAACATTCTACATGGTAAATGCATTAACAGTTTATCAGAGGCCATCTAACTCTAGCCAACCACAGACATATTTCATTTTACTGGGCAAGTGGTCAAAACACTGTGCTCTGAATTAATGATTTCATACAGATCTGAAGTTCAGCCAAAATATGAGGGTTTGTAGTCATATACAGTATTTAGCCAGACGTGTTCCAACATACTGTAATCGCTTAACTTATATAGTACTGAATATTGCATTTATTATTCACTAACTCGTTAAAAAGTAATATATTTGTTACTAAATTACGTTTATAACCATAATACACTCACAACTGTAGGTCTAATTTTAAAATGTTAAAATATATTTAGATAAACATCCAAATGTTATCTTTATAGCAAAATCTCTATTAGGGTGGTCTTTAAGAGGGGGAGACATCCGCCTATGGTGAAGAGGGGAGCGTTCGCACTCTTGTCCTTGTGGAAACTCAAGTCTTATTACTGACTGAGCTGCCTGACATGAAGTTAGTGACAACAGATCTGCAGTGCAGACTCATGGAGTCCAGCTGTTTCAAAATTATGTTCAAATAACATTCTTGGTAGATTTATTCAATGCTGACTCTTACAAAGGCAGACTCATTTATCAGTCCAAGCCTTCTACATCATAAATGAATCATAACTAAAAAATAATATTTGATAAATCAGAGATCTAGATAGTGGAAGGAAATGTCATCTAAATGAAACTCTTGATGAACATTCATAGCACTGTAACTGCTAGTTGTTAAAACAATCTTTACTTTTGCCAAAGGGTGTAAGGGTGTAGAGGTAGATAAAGCCTAACCTCAGCTGAGGAGTGTTTGTGTGTTCAGCATAAGAACCTACTGTTTCATCTCAAAAGCACACACAAACACACAGTGTTTGGCAGCATTTTCCATCGTAGATAAGGCTCCTGCAGTGGTAAACTGGCAGTCAGCCACGATCTCTGTGCCAGACAACACACATCCTCATTTACCAGCCACACACACATCAAGACTTCAAATTCCAGTAAGTCTCACAAAGAAATCTTCTTCTGGCCTAACAAAGAAGACAAACCTCAGGGAACTCAGTTTTCAGAAAACTCATGATTTTCACACGTATCAAGCACAATTCCATCACCAGAACAGAAGACGATTACAATAACACTGCAATTGAACTGAATGTCAGCTTTCATGAGCCACTGAAAGTAAGTCAAGAACAGATACAGTTATATCAATATATGAAGTGATATGAAGAAAGAGATACCCGAGAGACTGAGGATGTGCAAGAGGACAGAGAGATAAAGCAGACTGTTGCTTTCCATCTCTGCAGTTAAAGCTGGCTGAAATGAAGCAAACTTTGAAATGGAAATGCAATAGAAAGTTTATCCCCTGGGGTGGATTGTGGACATGTAACACACACATAGAGATAATCTCTTTTTCTACCACACTGAGACTCTTTTCATTCAGTGATACTCAACACATTTCTAGCACACACACTGACTGATATCTACATAACTAGATTTTTAAATATTCAGAACATTTTTTTAGTGGTTCTTGCAAGTCCCAGCTCTAAGGTGGTTGTCAAGATGTAGCTATGCAGTTGCTAAGGTGTTGCTAAGCCCAAAGAGCCTATTCTTACTCCGTGTGTCCACCAAAGCATTTTTTCCCTAGACTAGCATATTTTTTCAATTGTTTTCAATTGGAGCGCCGTGTCTTTTTTTAAACGCCAGCAGTGTGACGAGCACTGAGCTCTTTTTCATGTTGAGCGCTGGGCGATTGGGATTTTTTTTCTTGCCACCGAGAGTTGAAGAATGTTCAGCTTTGGGTAAAACGCAATGCTCATCACTGTCACTTTTTAGTCAGCCATCCAATCACAGCAGAGCACCTGGCATTTTCAGCTGGCTAAAAACACTTTTGTGGACACACAGACTTAAAGTTGCCTTTAAATGAGAATTGATACCAATTTTTCTTTCCTATTGTGCCATATATTTAAGTGAAATAACTTATTGAAAAGGGGGGAAAAGGTAGGACGACACTTTACTTTGACTTTGATCCAGAATTGACAGGACTGTAAAAAGTGGACAATGGATGGTAGATGGATAATAGTTTCATTTGAATGACATATATGGCTTAAATAGGCATGGGCCGGTATGAGATTTTGACGGTATGATAACCTTAAGCAAAAATATCACTTTCACGGTATTGTCGTTACAGCTCTAAAATGTATTATTTTTAAATGACTGGGTTAAAAAAAAAATAATTATAATAATAATTTTCTGCTGAACACGATATATTTTGTTTTTGAGCAACATACAGAATATTAGGAACAGTAGAATTTGTTTATTTTTTCTTTGATTTGTTTCCTAAAAAAAAGAAAAATAAAGACTGACATCTTTATTTAACCTAAATCTGTAATTAGTTATTTAATTTTAGTTATATAATTTCATATACATAATTTGATTTAATAATAACCCAATTTGAAGCAAAAACAGAATGTTCTGACTAGCTTTGTGAAATTATACTACATGCCTGAACGAAGCAAACAGCAGAAGCTCTGAATGAGATGCAGATTCACTCTCTGACAGCAGGAGGCGCTTCTGGAACAACAGATACGGTGTTTCCTTCGTTGCCGCTGTAAACACAGCAGCGCTGCCCTGAAACACTGCTTTAATATGAACTATTCAGAGACGAGATGAAAACAAAATACCACGTAAACTTTTCTGAAGACAGTCAGTTCCCCTCAGAAACACATTCATATAAACCCCCAAATCAATATTGAGGATTTTCTTCCAATAGTTCGTGCATCATGAATACTACAGTATTTTTCTCTGTGCGTCCATCTTCAGCTTCTCTGGCCTGTGTTACAGACTTCATATTTTCACATAAATTATACCTTGAAACCGGTAATCAGCCCATGCCTAGGCTTAAATATGGCTTGTGTGTCTACTTTAAAGTAGACCGTGAGATTTCTTGTTATTTTATTGCCCACAGTATGAAAAATGCAAATCTTTGTAACAAGCCACATGATTTGAGGTATCAGTCATGTTCTTGGCAAAAACGTGTGGAGGGAAAGTCCACGTTTACTTAGTGTTAGTGGTTTGATCAAATGTCTAAACTGAAGTATAAACAACAGTAAAATGATGCTTGCTGTTTCTGGGACGTGTGTCTTGACAGCATGTGCACACAGCAGTGATGAAGAGCAATGGGATCCGGACAAGTGTGGATAAAAGCTCCATTTATCATCCAACCTACATTTACCCCCTACAGCTGCACGCTGATACTGGCCACAACTGTGAGTGAAACAGCAAAACAGAGCCAAAGACACAGGAGAGGGACAAAAAGATGCAGAACAGACAGAACAAACCAAATATATAGAGTAAAAAGAGAAAATTTAGGACATAATAGAAGACCGACAGTAATTATATCATATGGTTAAACACACAGAGAATCTATCGCTGTGTCTAGTGAGCCCACACAAACAAACATACAACCTCATCCAGGAAGAATGATAACACAAAACATCCACAGCACAGTGATATGTTAGTCAGACCTGTGTCCGGATCTTCCACCCGGGTTTCCTGGTTCCCCATGCCTGCTACTCGCTGCTCCACAGAAGACACTAATCCATCAGAGCAGAGCTCAGACACACCTGACAGGGCACGCTTGCTTTGCCGCCCGTGCGTACGAGACAAAGACAATGAGACAGAGGTGTTTGTCCTCTCCCTTCGTCCTGCCGGCTGTGAATCAGCAGCCAGACAACATTCCTGCTGACTGTCAGTCTGTCCAAGTGCAACTCTCTCAGTCGTCTACTCATTCACTTGTTCTGTCTCTCTCTCTCAGCTGCAGCAGGAGTGTATTCAGTGTGTTATTAGTCGTGTCTCTGTTTTGGGGGTGTGGCTTCCCTCTATCACATATCTGCTTCTCCTCCAGCTGAAGCATGAAAATTAGAGCAAGCAACTCCTTCTTTTATCTTGCACTGTCTCTTCTTTGCTCGGGTATCTTCAGAAATGAAGAGTATATAGGACTTGATGAGAGGAACACACTGAAAGAAATGGTGGAGGAGGCTCTATTCGTCTCCTTCCACATGTGCATTTTGTCTGACCTCAGTCATATGCTCTGTAGCAGAGGACACTGTGTGATAGATAACCTAGGACACACATGTACAGAGCCACACCGTGTTTTTGTCATAGATTGCTGCATTATCACAGAATAGGAGATTAGAGCCCCCTAGTAAGACTGATCCTTTTCTGTTCTCAGTAGGAGGCATGAAAAGATAAATGTGTTATATTCGTTAGCTCCTTCCCTCCCCCTCATTCTCTATTCATGTAAAATGCATATGAGTTAAACATTCATGCTAGCAAAAAAAAAAAATTTCATCTTTGCCTCAATCTGTCCCTGGCTTGACAATGCAGACATAATGCATATCTCTGCTGCTCATTTCATCAGTTTTTTTCTCTTCTCAATAACAAGTTTTAATATTATATTTTATCTCATGTAGAGTGGGGTCCAAAAGACTGATACCACTGGTGAAAAGGTCTCTAATTTACAATGACCTAATTTAATATATTTATTTAATTAAAAATTATTATCGTCATAAACAATTGATTTAAAAGTTGCATTAAAACTCAACATTCCAGTTTTTTTGGTTTGTCTCTCTTTTGCTTTAATGACAGCAGCACTTAAGCTGAACGAACTCCTCAAGCGTTTGTCAAACCTGAAGATCATGTTCTCCAGCATGATTTGAGATGAAGTTCAATAGGCTCTTTGAATTAAGAAATCTGAATTCTGCACAGAAACATGGAAAATGTTGCTTATTATTTAATTAATGGCCTAGAAATATTATATGTACAGAATATTAAATATTAATAATGTTTTAAAGGGGTCATTGGATGCAAAATTCACTTTTGTTGTTGTTTGAACATAAATGTGTGCTGGAAGTGTGTACACATCCACCCTATAATGATAAAAAATCCACCCAGTGTTTTTTTTTTTTAAATCCCCATTTTAAAATCCCCTTTCTCAAATCAGGCTGTTCTGAGATTCCTGTCAGAATGACGTAGTTCTGCATAGGCCCCTCCCACGATAGTTGATTGACAAGGCCATCTTACCTTAGACCCGCCCTGAGTGAGCTGTGAGCTGTCTGCAATTGTGACGACTCCGGTGCAGCGGAAGACAAGAATGTCTCAGATTAAGCGATTGAGGTGTTTGGTTGCTGGATGTAATAATGAACAAAGCAGTCGTCATTTACTCCCGACATCTGAGCCGCTGAAGCCACAGAGGATTAATGTTACTTTAGTTTTTGAAAGGAATGCGCCGATCCCTGATTGCCAATATCTGCCTAAATGCGTTTAAGATCGCGCAAATCATTCATGATCCAGCTTCATCTACAGAAGAAGTGAATATAAGGGTTTTTTATGAATCTTGCAAATCGCCTTTCCTAATATGTGCTAGTTAGCAAGTTTCACGGCTGAAGTTTACAGTCTGCTCATCACCCCACGGAAGAGAGGGGCGGGGTCAGCAGAGCTCATTAGCATTTAAAGCAACATGGACTAGAACGGCGTGCTGAAAACAGAGCTGATTTTGACAAGGTAAAAAAAGGGTGTTTTTTACACTACCATTGAGAAATTTTAACCAAGTATGTTATAGACTTTTCATTAAGACCCTAAAGAAACATACCAATATTATGATATCAGTATCAACTTATGGAAAATGGGCATCCGATGACCCCTTTAATCATAAAAATTATTTGGTGTAAATCTTTAAAATACTAAAAAAAGTCTGTTTATTTTTAGTTTTTAAATTAGATTTTAAATCCCATATTTTAAGATGTCGATTAATGTGGTAAAATAAACGCAGTTGACTGGCTGACTGCTTATCCTGCTTTATATACAGCTACTTACCAAATTAATAAATAAACTTAATTAAAAAATATTTTATTATGTGAAAAGCAAGAGACTGCAGTGTTATATGAGATACATCAAACCATCAAAGTCATTTAGAAATTCAGTCAGTTATATTTCTTAGCAGGTTTTATAACTGACCACAAAATTCTGCAATTGACCAATAATAATCAAGCATTCCAGAGAACGGTGTAATGTAAACTATCCTTTTATTTTCCTATTTATTGGAGTGCCTCCCCTTTACTCAAGTACAGAAGTCTTGGTGTGTTTTGTGTAGTTTTCTTAAGGAAGTGTGAATTATTAAATTTGTTAAAGGGAGTGTAAATTATTATAATATTATTTCTTATTGTTCTTTTTGTTGTTCTTTCAAATTTACTAAGGTTATATAAAGCCTCTCCACCCTTGGTAAATAGGCCCAGTTCTAATCTGCACTCCTGTAGCTCACTTACATTCACAAACAGAGGCAGAACAAAGCCTCAGTGAACTACAGCTGAGCTGATCTGTGCCCACCCAGACCTCTCACGGCCTCACCTCAATGACCATAAATGAGCAGAGACTTAGAACTGTTAGACATGAAAGGAATGCTCCGGGTTTAATACAAGCTGAGCTCCACATTTTCTATTACCTCTAAAAATAAATTTTTGATTTGGCCCTCAGTTTATAAAAACAAACAAATAACATTTCACTGTAATGCATCTACAATGTCATTCAACTAGGCAAGGCATTCTAAGGGGTTTACAAACAGAGTGTGCATATCATTTTTTTAAAGCAAATATATTAATGTTCAGTACAAAAATGTGCATGATTGAAGTATTATTTTATAGGTAGGACTATTAGTTTAGGAATTTGTAAAACAGATAGTTATGTCATGCCCCATTCTGGTATTCTTCTGTGTGTGAAGTATTCTCCGGTTTTAATGCAAATGTTTAGTATGCCTGCTAAACATATTGCCTTTCAAAGTTATACTCTATTTGATAGCGTGTGCAAACACTGACACTGACAATCATTGTCCAGTGTCTGCAGTATTTCTCCCCACAAGTTATGACTGCTAAAATGTCTTTGTACACATGTACGAACAAGCTGAGAACATCTTGCGAAACAATGGCCAGTTTTGCTACCCTGTAGACCAGGGCTGTCCAAACTCGGTCCTGGAGGGCCGGTGTCCTGCAGAGTTTAGCTCCAACTTGCCTCAACACACCTGACTGGAAGTTTCTATGCCTAGTAAGAGCTTGATTAGCTGGTTCAGGTGTGTTTAATTAGGGTTGGAGCTAAACTCTGCAGGACATCGGCCCTCCAGGACCGAGTTTGGACAGCCCTGCTGTAGACCATCAAATAGCTGAAAAACATCTATATCTAAACATCAATATCTAAAACAGAGGGAGTTACTATGCATGTCTCAAATCTCTGCTGAGGTAATGGCCCTACCAACGTACTGTAAGTGGCAAGATTTCAGCAACAACAATAGTCAATAGTGTTTCAAACTAGTAAGTGGTAAAGCTGTTTTAGCAGCATTAAGATTGACATACTCCTCCAATAATATTGTATATCATGGCACAATGCAGATCAAGGTCAAGTCAGTGACGGATAGCTTTACATTCACACAGTCTGTGAAAACAACTCCAAAAAACACAGTTTCAGTTAAATCAGCACACGAGAATCATTTCTTCACCCTGCCATGTTAAATGCTTTTATAATTTCAAAATATAGAGAAAAAGTAGAAATGAATGACTAATAAGCCAATAAGTGCTTCTCTGCTAATGTCTACTGGTTATAATTGTGATTTTATGTATTTTTTTTATTTTACATAAGTGTCTGTTTACCACAAAGTATATTTTGGTCATCCCATTAAAAATAACATTCAAACTGGATAATTTTAGAGCTTTAAAGTGCTGGAAATAGTTGTGTGAAATGCTTGAAAGTAATTGAAAAGTGCTTGAATTTCTTTCTCAAAAGGTTGTACAAACCCTGAAATGAATAATGTAATGCATTCGACTATTTCTACCACAACACCATGGTTACAGTTGGCGTTACCGCTTCTGGTTTCCTGACGTATGTCAGCGCTGTTTATAACGGAGAATTCTGTGCAGAATTTGAATGATTCTCACTAGATCTCGCAGCAACCTTATCATTTTGCGGCGAGTTCAAATGCTTCTCACTGGATCTCGCAGCACTGTTGCATCTGTGCAGTAACAGTGTCGCGAAATTAACTTTGGCTCCCGAGTAAAGCTGTTCTGAGCGGAGCGAACTGATGAACGGTCCACGCTGTGCAGCTGAAACGTAGCTCGGTTTAGTTTCGCTTTCATTTCGTTTGCCGTTTCTCAAATGCAACAGAAATGGCAGCGCTTATTAGTTGGACAATGTGGTGGTTGCGCCAGTGCCGCAACGGCAGAAAAAACACCTTATCATTGATATCGCGATATGACACTTTTTTATCATGTAAAAATTCATACCAGTATTATCGTGGACGGTATGATATGGCACACCCCTACTTGTGAGGGACGTTTTATTACGGATGCACGCACTTTATTTCACGTCTTCTGAACTGTTGACAACAAATAACCGCTTACCCCCATTGAAAGGCTTAGAGGGGCCAGGACAATTTTTAATATAACTCCGATTGGATTCGTCTGAAAGAAGAAAGTCACATACACCTAGGATGCTTTGAGGGTGAGTAAAACACAGGCTAATTTTCATTTTTGGGTGAACTAACCCTTTAATATTTAGGCAATCTGTATGATTTGCAGTATGGAAGCAATCAGGGAACACCTTGAAGGCAAAAGTTCTGATTAACTCTTTAGCCTATTAGGCTAAATAGACAACACAAGATAAAAATGAAAAAAAAATATATATATTAGCTTGCAATGCATAGAGTTGCTAGGAGTATAAAACAATTTTACAGGCATTGCAAGCATCTCTGCTTTCAGTCTTCATGCATAAGTTTTCATGCTGTAAATTTTAAATGACAATTTGCTACCTACATTTCTAGAAAGAAATTGATCAATTTAATGCATCCTTGTTAAATATTTCTTAATTTCTTTCTAACAAAAAATTAAAATCTTTTGAACAGTAGTATTTTTACAGAATTTATTTTGCAAAGCGGCAACACTGCCCACATTCAAGAGAGATTACCATGGCAGCTCTGCCTAATTAACCATCAACGTCAGCTGAGCCAGATTGTGAGTCTGAACTCCTGTAAACTGACAGTGTGGAACAGGGTGACAATGCACTATTCACACGTATGCTAAATCCACAACACTGAGTCATACAGTTAATACGTCTCACAATGACATAAGCGCTATTACATCCAGCCTAACTGTCCACATAAGCACCCAGTCTCTATATGGTAACTGATCACAGCATCACAGATCTTTGTGAAGTGTTGTGTATTGGAAACTGAATAAATGGGAGTGTTAATTAACGAGACAGAATGACATTTGACCTTAAGCAAAATGTTGTCCACTAACACATGCATAGATGTTATTTATAGAAGAGCGACCATGTGCCTCTCTCTTCATTTCTCTTTGGAGACCTAATAGCAAAGGAAAGTTTCATTTAAATATTGATGAGGCCCTGTTATGGCTGGCTAAGTTGATGTGAGTTGTCAAATACTCTAGCAGTGGCTGATAAGGATTCTTACTGCCTGCTTCAAACTTTATTTGGCAATTCATAACTATTTTACATTTTGACGAATTTGTGGCTAATTCATGTGAATCTTATTTAAACATTTTTGTATGATCTAATGTCCCACTAAGGGTTATGTGTAGGGATGGAACTTCATCTTTTTTTTCTAAAAATTATACTTTTCCATTCACATTCATATAAAGTTGACAACT
>NW_015505382.1:1282453-1284506 GCF_001515645.1 Sinocyclocheilus grahami
GTCATTTAAGAGCAGTTCATGACCGCTATAAATTGTAATAATATTTCACAATACTATTGTTTTTACTGTATTTTGCTAAAGTAAACGCAGCTTGGGTGAACATAAGAGACTTCTTTCCGCCCGTTCCATTTTTTTAATACCCATTAATCATTAAAAAAAATACCAATCTTTTAAACTGTTTTGTATTTCAGGTAAAGAACATAGGAATGTTTTAAAAATTATGGGCCACAGAAGATTCTTTTATTCCACATAAATGACACGAGGGTGATGTGAATAATGGCACAATTTGAGGATTTAGGTGAACTATCTCTTTACAAAATAAATAAAAAAGTCCCATATTTCCTAGAGTCATTTTGTCTAGTATGTAACCATGATGATATCAATTATATTCTATCTATTCTATTTTTCATGTCCTCATTCACCTCACTAATTGAGCACATTAGCACCTCCTTTGCCTACAGATAAAACAGCCAGTCGAGCGTCACATGAAGTACAAAGAATTCTGCTACACCCTGGCACTGGTATTGTACCATAGAGCCAGCCAGGCAGCATTCCTGCTCAACACAATGTCTAGCTTGCATCTTTTTTTCCATGTGTGGGAATGTCGATGAAAGAGGAATTATTAATATCAGATTCCATCAGTCCAGTCCAACAAGTTAAATATGCCATCGACCCTAACAATGTTCAAAGAGAACACATGCACTCTACAAAGACACAGTGCCTCATCACATTTAAAACCCTTTTTATGGTTCTGTTTCCATAATCTAATACTGGAGAAAAATCATGTTTTCCATATTATATCAGCTTTGGATTCTGTTTATTTCAGCTGAGAACACAAATCATCTACCTTATTCTTCTACTACTGTCCAAGTCCAATGAGTGTGATCTTTTTTAAATATTGAAGTGCCATCACCTGCATACAACAGAGCCTGTCCATAAACCAAAAGATACATTAAAAAGGAACTCAGAGTCAGAACTAATGCATCGTAGAACAGGAAATGAATCAAAGGGATCTTCATTATCAGAAACCAGTGTCCTGGTGCCCTCTAGAGGTGATCATCTGCACTCACAAAATCTGTGAAGTGATTTCATTCAAAGACATTAAAGGGATAATTCCCTTAATAGCTAATATTTCCTACTCAAAAATGAAAATTCTATCATTATTTACTCATGCTCATGTTGTTTTAAACCTGCATGACTTTCTTTCTTTGGATCATAAAAGAAGTTACAGTTTGGTTACAAACATTCTTAAAAATATATCTTAGTCAAATTTTGGTACAGACTTTGGACATGAAGGTTCTACTGTGCATCTACTGTGTGTAAATATCATTATTGTGAAAAATGGACATTTGAAATATAAAGTATTCAATCCAAACAATACTTCCCATATTAATTAAGATATAAATTAAGAGGTTAAATAAGCATTATTTAAGTAATTGCTGAGTAATTTTATGACTGCACACTATTAGGAAATCTTGCATGACTGTTTTAGTTTTATGAGATTGTAAGATATAAAATCCTACTTGAAGCGCTGCGTGGTCTATTGTCTGAAAGCTCAGAGATGGCTCCTGTGGTGACGGTCTTCTTTATGCGGGACACTGCAGCCACTGAACCCAGAACAGGTTTAGCCAGAGCATCATCACTGCTCGCTCTTTTTATCTATGCACAAAAACATTAGCACTGTCAGTGAATCAGCTGAGAATCTAATTTCCGATTAAATATAATACTTAATACTTTGTGAAATGAAATTACAAATAGAGTTTTGTGACTTTTAATCCATGTCTGTTATCTCAGAGGCCATCTATGAAACTATCTTTTAGCATCATTCGTGCATTTATAATGTACAGTTGTCTAGGATAATGAATCGATATATAGTACCTACTTCTGACCAGCAACAGCAAAGGCAATGCAATGACAACCTCTCTGGATCAGAATAAATAACATGACATTATTCTGGACTCAAAACAATGAATTTAGCCAAAATGTGACAAGTTTGCAATTCTGCCAAATATTTATAAATATGTCAAATATTGACATATTTCACATATGAGGA
>NW_015505382.1:1291234-1292731 GCF_001515645.1 Sinocyclocheilus grahami
ACAGAATAAATACTTCTTGGTACCAGTAGATGAAAACAATATATCATCTAAAATCGGCTCAAAATATCAAACATGTCTGATATCTTCTGACTAGATATGACAAACTACGAGTTTTGGCAAGTACTGCAATTTGCCTTTGTTCCAACAAAATGATGACAGACTAATTTCAAGTGAAATTGAGGGGAGAAAATAATTAGAAGTTTAGACTTGTAAGGAAGTGGTTATCAGCTGGTGGGCCCACAGTAAAAAAAATGGGTCTCAGGTCAAAAGATGGTCAAGTTGGTTTATCATTTTTAATTTTCCTAAAATGAGTGATTATCTTTATGTGAAAACCACCAGTGTTGTATGTTTATTGTACTTATTTTCTGCCACAGCAGTCATCTTTGTGTAATGGTATACAACAAATTTTGGTTGAATAGAATGTCAACTAATCGTTTCAGCTCTAGTAAACATGGTGTCAGTCCATTGGTCTAGTGTAAGTCCATTGGACTACTTGAGATGGATTGACCCCAACAGGAGCAGGAATAAAAATCCTAAAAGCCAAACACTCCAACTCAGCCGCATGTAAAACTACACACTGACATGCACACTGATCACTGCTGGTGAGAAGGCAGCAAATATATGGTGGGCGTAATTAGAGGAAGCCTGTGAATGCTTATCTGATTACAGCACAGTATGCAGACTGTTTAAAGGAACGGTCATATGATGGAAATACCCAACAGTCCCCTCTGAAGATCATACAACAAACAGAGAGCACACAAGGATACTGTGATACAAACCCTTAGACTGACAAATGAAAAGCCATTATTTTAAATACTTACTGTACATATGCTGAACTTTGAATTTAAGTGTTAAACCCATGATAATCTATACCGCAATAGGTTGCAAAAAATAATCAGCCACCTTAAAATAGAACATAATTTCAAGTCTATCTGCCATTTCTTCAGGTCAAAATGTTGTTGTTGGATTAGTTACGTCTTGCATATTTGCATCTCTTTGTAGTGCAGCCAAAATTTCAGCCTTAGGGACTGAAGGGAATTTAACATTTATCCTTGCTGTTAATAGCCTATAAAAAACTACATCAGCAGTTTGCAGGACAGGACAGGCTAGCACGCTTCACTCTAATAGCTTTCAATCAGCCCATGACACTGTCACAGAACATGTACAGTTATCTGTAGATAACCTTCAGTTTGCCTATGAAAAACAGGTCGGTCGCTCATAAAGCTGTCCCATATAAAGTGACCCAAATTGAAATCCATCGTCCCAAAAGCAAGGAGGCAATACCTAAACTTCTAAGAGCAGGCTTTAAAAATGAACCTAGCGGGTATGTCATACATTTAACACCCTTCACCACTATATTATTTTAATCTGTTCAAATAAGGAACAAAGTATACTATTCTGTAGGGATGCACCGAATGTTCGGCAACCGAAACTGAATAAGCGAAAAGACCAAATAAATTGTACCGAACAATGATGTGACGTGATCAAATAGAGGCG
>NW_015505382.1:1292741-1314826 GCF_001515645.1 Sinocyclocheilus grahami
CCCAAAACTTTAGAAATGGCTTTATAACCTTTTCCAGACTGATAGTTCAATCAATTAAAGAGTGACAAACATGCAAAAAAATAAGAAATCAGGAAGGGGGCCAACACTTTTTCACACCACTGTATACTGTATATGTATGATGGTGTGTCAGCCAGTAAAACACGTCTCATTCAGTCACTCCTGACAGCTGTGTGAAGTTAACAGTGTCTCTAACAAACCGTGGCAGTGTGGGTAATAAAAGCCCTTCAGAAGTGAGAGAATCTTCACTTTAATGGGTTAAACGGATGAAGAACACTCATGGACTCTTGTAAACTCTGTTAATTGTGTTCGTATAGACCCCGAACGTCTGTGGGGCCACCGCGGGCCCCAGAAATCAGACTCTAGAGAGAGACACACAGAGCACTTTTAATCACAGACTCCAGCAGAAAAAACACATCCACAACTCAAATGCACCCAATTATTGAGGCATAAATATAAAGTTTAATTAGCATCAATTGCTTCCATATTGTTGCTATTTCTGTGTCGTTTTCGGTTTTTAGAAACGCCGGCGTTCAAGGATCAGAACATTAGCTTCGTGTTTGTTTAAATTATGATTGAAATGCTTCATTTTATAGTGAAATTGCAGTTTAATTAAGACGGGGGATAAATATTTTCTTTCTTGTTTCCACGTCCACATCTGCTGTTGTTTTTTGAGGAAGCGTGTGTGAGTTTGAGCTCAAATGAAGCGTATCTCTGTGAGATTCTGACGTCACTCAAACATACAGACGGGTTTCTATCAGTCTGAATGCATTTAAAGCTACTGTGCTCAGATGTTTCTCATTGGAGGTTTTTCCAGCTTGCACATGTCACTGATGCCTTGTTCTTTGCGGACAGATGGAGAGAAAGTGGACCCAAATAATTCTACACTTTGGAAACCACTTCATGTGTTTGTCTTTTGCAGCATGTTTTCTGAACAGAAACACATCTGAGATGTGGTCCATGTTCTGTGATCTCTCTCTTTTGATTCTTCATCCATCCGGACACAAATCTTGATTTCTATGACAGTTTGCACACAAAAAAACACTGAGAAAGCCACCTTAGAAACCGCTTAGCAAAGCCCAAAAGCCAATCATGCAAAAGCCAGGATACACTATTAAACATTAACAGAAAAGTTCACCCAATCACAAATGTGCCCATCCAAGATTAGGATGAGTTTGTTTCTTCATCAGATTTGGAGAAATGTAGCACTGCATCAGTGTCTCAGCAGTGGATGCTCTGCAGTGAATGGGTGCCATCAGAATGAGAGTCCAAACAGCTGATAAAAACATCACAATAATCCACAGCACTCCAGTCCATCAGTTAACATCTGGAGAAGACAAAAGCTGAAACAAATCCAGCATTAAGACGACTCTCATTCTGACGGCACCCATTCACTGCAGAGCATCCATTGCTGAGACACTGATGCAGTGCTACATTTCTCCAAATCTGAACTGAGGATGAGCACATTTTCATTCTTTAAAAGAACCATTTTTCCACTGTAAAGAAGCTTTTGTGGACAGGGATGTACTTTTAAGAGTGTATGTAAAAACTGTGGTCAGATGTTGCTCAACCTGTCCCAGAATTCAACACTCTCCCAGACGTTTCACCCTCCTCCTCACCTTTTACTCCTTTAGTTCAACCCCGTCCTTCAGAGATCTCTTCTCCCACACGCTTCAAAAACAAAACTCAGATTTCAGAAAAACAGGCCGCCTGCTTTGCTCTGTCTTGTGGGTTCAGCTTTGTTGTCGTTGCATGCCTTAATTCATGTAAGTCCAATTTATATTCAGCAGTTCCAGAAAGGAAGGTTATAATAATACGCTGTGATTCTTTTCTCAACTTCGAGTGTTTTCTTTGGTCACTGTTGATGTCTCACAGCCATTAAAATGCCAAATATGACTTAATAGTAATTTCCATCCGGAGCAGCGAAACACTCGTCTGATCCGAGGACGCTCTTTCTTTCACAGAAACACTCTCAGAACGGCTACATTTGGTTTCAGGAACACACAAATGACCGTTTCCTTCAAAAAACGAGAGTTTGTACTGCAGTATATGTGTCAAATGTGCAGTGGCACTGCAAAAAGTGTCCGCAGTGTTTCTGTCTTGTTTTCAAGCACAAATATCTAATCAATCTTAAATCAAGATACATTTACTGCAATGCAAAATGTATCAAAAATGATGGTTAAAACAAGAAAAAACATTAGCAAGAATATTTTAATCTGTGAGGTACTGATTTGATGCATCAATTGCATCAATATGAAAGATAGATGAAAATTCAGAGGACTGAAGATTCCAGCTAATACTTTTACGGTTGCATTAAAAAAAAAAAAGGTAAAGAAAAAAAATTCAGCGTTAAAAAAATTTAATCTTAACATAAAAATAATAATATTAACCATTAAACTCATTTATGGATAGAGATTTTGTAATTATAAACTTTTTATCATTTTCTTTCTTTGGATGTGTTGGTGAGAATGCATATATATATATATATAGGAAAGTTTCATTTAAATATTGATGAGGCCCTGTTATGGCTGGCTAAGTTGATGTGAGTTGTCAAATACTCTAGCAGTGGCTGATAAGGATTCTTACTGCCTGCTTCAAACTTTATTTGGCAATTCATAACTATTTTACATTTTGACGAATTTGTGGCTAATTCATGTGAATCTTATTTAAACATTTTTGTATGATCTAATGTCCCACTAAGGGTTATGTGTAGGGATGGAACTTCATCTTTTTTTTCTAAAAATTATACTTTTCCATTCACATTCATATAAAGTTGACAACTCCAAAAGTAGTTACATTTTCTCACAAGTTTGGGCTGACATTTTAAAGTGTAATTTATGTAGTATGTGTAAATGTTTACAGTGTGCGTTTCTTATGATCTCTATTTACTATTTATTTTACTGCTATTAACTATTAAATGTTCAGAAACATCCAAAGCAATACCAACCAAATGAATAAACCTTTTTAAAAATATTATATACTATATAAGTTAATGTCAAATTTAAATGAAGTAAATAAGCATGGTTCAACAGCTATTTTCTTGTGGCATTTGTTTAAATGCAAAATCTCAGTTTCATATGTGTCCAGCTTAGCTTCTTAGGGGCAGCTGATATGCATCATAACTGCACACCAAATAGTCATGGCATTCATTGGTTAGCAGCTATCAGTTACTGAATCGTTCGGGTTTAATAAATGAAAACATGACACATACAGTTAAAGCACACCAGCAAAAAAAATCTAATTTAGACTCTGTTACCTGAGTGCTCATAAACTGTAAGAGACAATATGACAATATCACAACATTAAAATAAAGATGACATGCTGACACCATGCCAAATATTTAGCAAACAGTTCTGATGTTGACATCATCTAGCCTGCATAAGAGTAAATATTTATAAATATGTCAAATATTGACATATTTCACATATGAGGATGATGAGGAATATATTGTAATTTTAACTGGCCCTATGTACAGTACATGTGTACATCTTTTGGCATCACATCTTGCAGTTTATTTATTGTTTTCCACCACTTTTGTTCTGCATTCTGTTGTTTTTTGTCAGTGTCCCATCACTCCCGCCACTCATCCATTCCACTGGTTTATTAGATTAGTGTTACAGCTTACCTTGCTGAGTCGCAGATCAGAGGCAATGGTGCTGGATGATCTAGAGGTCTTCATCCCGATGTTGCTGGAGTATGAGCTTTGGGAGCTGCTGGCAGACAGCTTTGCACGCTCCGGGGCTCCCATCCTGGGCAGTGCCGCCTTGGCGGTTCCCCCTTTCAACATGGTCTTCTCAGTTCACAACTCTCACTATTGTTCTGCAGACAAAGCAACAAGAGGAAGCAGAGGTTCGGAGTTAGATGGTTGAGTTCAGATTATAGCACAGGAAATAGTTTAATCCTAATGGGATTGCTGAATACAAACACTTAAAACAATCTAAATTCATCAGAATCAGAACAACCATTGTTCGCTATAACACACAAATTCGATGTATTATTGCATGTTTGTTTAATAAATAGTTTGGCTTGCCTGGTTATAAAGCAGTCATCTTTTAATAAGAGTGTACCCAACCCAGACCAGACATAAACTGAAAAAAAAAATAAAATAAAATAGTTTTTTGCTTATATCTTAGGGTGTGCATTGATTTGGATTTGTAATTAATGGAAGTTTTTATAAAACTATTCAAATATTTTACTCTAAAATAAAATTATTTTACTGTAAAATTACCATTGTCTGTAAGAATCTGTGCATATGGGACTACTTGCTCATGGAGGAAAAAATAGAGAGTGATTTCAAGTTGGTATTAAAATTTCACAGTACTGGACCAGACCATGGTTTATTTATTTCCAGGATTCAATGTAGTGCTAATTAAATCATTCAGAATTCTGCAAGTTTTCAATCCAGAAAAAGTGAAAAAAGATCAGCAAATAAATCTGCAAGGAATACCCTTACAGGAAGATGCAGGATCGTTCAACAGATATCTTCTTAATGCAAGTGAAAGTGGGGCAATTTAGAAGGAGAGAGATAAGGAAGAGAAAGCGAGAACGTGAAGGAGACACAACCTAAAGATAAATCTGAAGAAGGTTCATGTGACTAAACATGTCCTATTATTAAGTAATCTAGTAATCAAATGCCCCTATCAGAGACCCAACATCCTAAATGCAGAGTGCAGGTCTCACCCTAGAAGATCTCTAAAACTATTATTAATGGACAGAGACTGAGTGACTCAAAGTGAATACAGGAAATATTAGTGAACAAAGCAGAGGTAATGTGAGAGGAGTGGACAGGTGGCCATTGACTGAAAGAGACATGAGTGCTCTTCAAAACAGAGGGTGAGGGAGCTAATGTATTTTGTAGAGAGCTGAGCATTTACCCTTGTGGGTTGCTCTCACTGATTTGAATGATGGTGGGGTGCAAATGTACACAGGCTCAACCATTAACAACGTCCCAAGAGATATGTAATGATAAATATATGAACAGCAGAACCTTACCATTAAGAAAGACTTCAGTTGCTACACCTTTCACTCTCTCTGTTCTTGTCTTCCCATTCACAAACAGCAATAAATAAAAAACTAATATTCAAGTATAACTTGAACTATTCGTCTCACTGTAGGGTGTACTGATGGTTACTATAATGACTAGGGGCGTAACGATTCACTCGTTTTCTTAAAGGAAAATTTAATTAAATTTTTTGGAAAATAAAGGTCATTTAATATTACAATTAAAACATTGAAGAAATATTGTATGATTATTCCATAAAAATAAGGTTTTAATAAGTTTAGTAGTAGTAGTAGCAGCCTGTTACGTACATTCTACTCAACAATAGTAATATATTTCTGCCAATGCCCTCAAGTTAAACCAAACTTTTATTTTGACGGGTTGCCGTGAATACATTTACATTTCTGTGTGTATATGATACGAGGATAGTTTTACTCAGATGAAACGGTCAAATAATCATGAAGTGACTCTCAGAGCAGTTCTGGAGATGTTGTTCATGTATTTATGTCCTCATTTAGTGAGACAGCAGACGTTAAAATCACCGGAAGCGTCACACGCGCTTCAGTACAAGTGGTAAACAAAACCGCATGTCTGCGCCATTCATTAACACAGAGACACGAAGAATTCATATTCAAATAGTCGTTTTGCGGCTTAATATTTACAAATACTAGTGGGAGTGTGCTCACTTGTGTGTATACGCGCGTACGTGTGTGTGTGTGTGTGTGTGTGTGTGTGTGTGTGCGCGTGATACAGAGAGCGCGACCATTACAGAGACCGAAATGACATGCCGTCGTGTAAATAAGATCAATAACATAAGGCTATTTAGTTTGTTTAATAAAAGGTACAAGACCTGTTCTATCGGAAAGGTAACTTTAAATGACTTCTGTTATGATCTGGCACTATAGAGAAAATATAATTAAATAAAATTAACTTGACCTTCAAGGGGAGCCTACAAAAACTACATCAGCAGTTTGCAGCACAGGAAAGGTTAGCACGCTTCGCTCTAATAGCTTTCAAGCAGACCGTGACACTGGCACAGAACATGTACAGTTATCTAAAGATAATCTTCAGTTTGCCTATGAAAAACAGGTCGGTCGCTCATAAAGCTGTCCCATATAAAGTGACCCAAATTGAAATCCATCGTCCCAAAAGCAAGGAGGCAATACCTAAACTTCTAAGAGCAGGCTTTAAAAATGAACCTAGCGGGTATGTCATACATTTAACACCCTTCACCACTATATTATTTTAATCTGTTCAAATAAGGAACAAAGTATACTATTCTGTAGGGATGCACCGAATGTTCGGCAACCGAAACTGAATAAGCGAAAAGACCAAATAAATTGTACCGAACAATGATGTGACGTGATCAAATAGAGGCGCACACTAATGCAGCAAACATGTCTGCAGTGTGAAAGTATTTTAAACTGTCTGAGAAAGATGCAAAAATCATTACAAGCTCGAAGCACCAACAGCGAGAGACTGCTTAGTAGGGCTGTGCGATTTGGGGCAAAATATCAAATTGCAATTTTTTTGACAGATATTGCGATTTGATTTGCGATTTTAAATTTGAAAAGTCAAGCTTCAGCTCAATATTGTCAATAATGTGCAGCACAGTATGGGTATCATTACCCTGCTGAAAAAAACAATAGAAACCATCACAGAAATTCTTATAGTTTCCATTAAACCATTACAAAATTACTTTTTGTTTTGGGCATTATTCCAATAGGAATTACTGTTGTTCTATTGGTTGCCATCTGCCAGATTACATCCCACCAATAGAATCCATCAAATAGACACCATTATAGTTTACATTAAAACCAAACAAATTCCCATTATAACCCTGAAATCCATTAAATTTGTTATTGTGTTTTGGGAGGGGTTCTATTGTTTTTTTCTTCAGCAGGCAAGATTATAATGGTATAACTACTTTTACAGAATTAACTTAATTACTGAATTTCACAGAAAATATTTGTTTATTTTTTATAAATAAAGAACTGTATTTCTTAAGTCAATTATTAAAGTATTACATTGATTTATTCATTTTAAGTATTTGGGATTTTAAGAGCAAGTGGAAAATGTGCTGAATGTTTCATTTCATCCAAGTGAAATTAGCAAGCAGTTAGACTGAATTTACATTCGTTTTAAACGCGGAGCCAGGCGCGAGTCGACACAGGTTGCACGCGTGCGTCAAGCCTCATTCATACTGCCAGATGCGCTTGTGAAGACTTGCGGTGCGGAGCCAGGTGCGAGTATATACGAGTATTACGAGACAGGCTGCGTGAGTGCGGCAAGCATGAACAGCTCGTCCGTGACGCGGGATTCACGCCACGTGGGGCAGAGAGGAGCGAGTATGAGAAACACTCACAGACACAGGCTGTGTGTGCGTTCTTCTGAATTGGGAATAGCCAACATGCATGTTTCAAATTAATCTGTTGGGGAGATAAAATGTGTAAGATAGTGTTCACGTACTAACAAAAACATCTAAGAATGTATCTTTTATTCTCCAGTGCTGAAAACAGAACCGATAAGGGAGTTCTGGATATGCGTTATGGCACAGCTCTTGCAAATTACCTTTTTTGTTCGTTGTCTGTCATTTCGAAGCTTAAGTTGCATACGGTTTTCTTTAGTTTTAATTTGCCTAACTATCGATCTGACCCAGTAGACGCCATAATCCCACTCTGTCTCTCTCCCGTCCCGCGTTCCGTTTTTTTTTTTTAATGGTGGGTGTTTACGCAGTTGGCTAGAGCAGTGCTGATTGGGGAGAACGGAGGTGCGCTCACTCTTGCCCAGGGCTAGTAAGATTGCTACTCAAGGCTTAAATCATGCATATGCTCTGGAACAGAGTAATATCGCGTCCACATCACAACGTCTCAAATCTTTTCGATTCGATTTCGATTAATCGCACAGCCCTACTGCTTAGTGCTGCATCTCATGTCTCCAATGAGAAGAGGTGGTTGATGTTGGTTACTGTGATGTGATTAGTAAATAAACTGCAGGATGTTGTTTTCAAATACACTGACAAATTGCATGTATTCAAACAGCGCTGCAAGAGCTCACGGCACCAGGGTTCAAAGTCCAAAGCACAAGGAAAATCTGCGCTGAAACACTGTTACTCGTCATTTGCTCAGTAACATTTTTATTAGTTTTTTTAAAGGCATGTGACAATGTGATACGTGTGACAAACATCTTCCCAAATTCGTAAGAATCAGTTTGTCAACCAAAAGAAGCACTCAGATGCTGGTGGTTAGGCTACTGTATGATGATTGAAATCACCTCAAACGATTAGTAAATAAACTGCAGAATGTTATATTTTCTAATGCACGCACGAATTGCATGTATTCTGACAGCGCTGCACGAGCTGGCGGCGCCAAGGTTCAAAGTCGAAAGCTCGAGGAAAATCTGTGCTGAAACACTGTTACTCGTCAGTTGCTCAGTAACATTTTTGTTAATTTTTTTAAAGGCATGTGACAATGTGATACGTGTGACAAACATCTTCCCAAATTCGTAAGAATCAGTTATAAATCTGCTGTTGTCAACAAAAGAAGCACTGAGATCTTCCTGCGTTTTTCTCCCAAAATAAAAGCTCTATCAACATTCATAAATGTTAGTATTGTAATTTTACTGTTGTTCTGTAAATTTTTAATATACATTTTTAAAATACCGCAATGCCGGTATATGTCGCTTAAACAACGTTCGGGACGCGACACTGTTTGAAAGGGGTCCCTTTTCACTGTTGCACCGTGGTGAGGGAACGTCTCGGTTACTTATGTAACCCTCGTTCCCTGAAGGTCGTGACTGATGAATTGGGATCTCGCCCGAGAGCCCAATCACCTTCGAGTGTTAACTAAACAAGCCAATGACAGTTGGCGTGCGTGTTTCGCCACGCGCACCCCGCCCCGCAGCGTGGGTATAAAAGGAGAGCGCGTGCAAATGCAGAATTACACATATGGACTGGTCCAGGGCAGTGCTACATATGGAAGTCCCTGCGGTAGACTCAACCCCCCTGGGGTGAGATGACTACGCAGCAGAGATGGCAGTGAACGACTGCCAGGGAAAGACACGGGCTTACCGTGAGGGGAGCCGTACCGTGGAAGAATACACCTGTGGGATCACCCGAAGGGGGAATCACTACACACGGGCACCTAGCCCAGCACAAGGGCTGACCTTGGGCATGCACACGAGTGCTGAACCTGGCGTCTGGCACCCCGCCACGCCTGACTGCCGAGGGTGCGGGAGGAACTCGCCATGGGGAACTGAACTGAGAAGTGGCGCTACCAGGAGAACCTGCTCCTCGTCCTCCCTGACCTTGCACAGTGTCTGTGCGAGAAGGCTCACTGGGGGAAACACATATTTGCGTAGGCCCCGAGGCCAGCTGCACGTCCATGCCGAGGGTCCCCTTGGCCAGGAAGTAAAACAACTGGCAATGGGACGTGTCTGGGGAGGCAAACCTCGTCAATAAATGAGTACAAAACAGTGTTTCCTAGCACCTGTCGCTAACTGATCGTTTGAAATTATAAATATGAGCGTAGTTCATCTGTTAATATCACATGCACTTTTTTTTTACTTTTTTTTTTTAGTTTGTTACTCAGAACCGTGTGCAGTGTGAACGCTTTAATCCGTTAACATGAGCGCGGAAAAAATACGCACCACGTATGTTCTGCAAACAGAGTAATGTGTATCTGGCGTTATGTGTGTGCGCTGCGAGTGTGCATGAGCGTACGGTCTCCAGGAGAGCGCGCGAGTGCTGAATGGTTAAACACTGGCAAGAATTAAAATTAAATTGTATTTATAAACTTTAGTGACGATGACCTCGACTGTGCAAGTGACAATTCCTGTGTAAACTGTGCAGCGTGCAGCTCGCTTATAGACAGACGCGATGTGTGGTGATTTGAAACCATTTGCGTATTTTAAGAGAGAAAGAGAAAGAGCGCATACGCGTTGATTCACTCACGGTGTTTGTGAAATTACTTCTCACACAAGGTTTTCAAATTACTTTATAAGTTATTTAATGAAGAAATATGAAGGTGAGTACCTCACCTTCAGCATTATAATTATTTTACCCGCGGCGGACAGAGACTGAGACGGTGCCGCTGCATGTCATGCCAAACATCTCGCAGCAGAGTCATCAGCTTAAGATCGTTTTTTGAGATCGGCCTTTTTAGAGACTGCCGATCAAACATCCCAACGTGATTATTGGCCGATAGTGATCGGTAGCCGGTCAATCAGAGCACCCCTACCCATGATTCTTTGCACAGAATCTTTGCATGATGAAGGCACCTCCGTGTAGGCACGGGATGATGACGCAGAAGGGCACTTCAAGAAACAGTTGTCTGGTCCCCTACTCCCTTCAACCCTCTGAAGCTCTCACTCTTTGAAGGGATTAGGGCAGGGATCCTCAAATCTGGCCACGAGATCCACTTTCCTGCAGAGATTAGCTCTAACCCTAATCAAACACACCTGAGCATACTAATCAGTAGTGCTGGGCGGTATGACCAAAAATTTATATCATGGTATTTTTCAAAATTCTACCAGTTTCACGGTACATGATGGTATTTTTTTTTCATGCATGATCGGGTGTTAACCATATTTTCTACTGATTGAGAGAGGAAATACTGCAGTTTATTGACTTAGAATGCCCTATTTTACTGTCATGATGAGTGAATATTGTCAAAAAATACCACACTAAATAGTGACTAAACACGACCCCTTTTAATACATGTTAACCAGGAGTCACTCTCATTTATAATCGCGGCATCGTCTGATAAAATCAACATGTATCTACACTAAAGAGCAGTTATGCGGTTATTTTGGTTATATTACTTTTTTGTCTCATGCAGCGTACTGCCTGCGTCTGAGTAACAAACTAAAAAAAACAACAAACAAAAAAGTGCATTGGATATTAACAGACGAACTACGTTCATATTTATAATTCCAAACAATCAGTAAGCGACAGGTGCTAGGAAACGCTGTTTTGTACTCATTTATTGACGAGTCAGCCCCGATGCACGCACACACACACAAGTGAGCCCACTCCCACTAGTATTTGTAAATATAAAGCCGCAAAACAATTCATATTTAAATATGAATTCTGCGTGTCTCTGTGTTAATGAATGGCGCAGACGCGCGGTTTTGTGTAGTACACTTACTGAAACGCTCGTGCCGCTTCCAGTGATATTAAGTCTGCCATCTCACTAATGAGGACATAAATACATGAACAACATCTCCAGAACTGCTCTGAGATTCACTTCTTTAGCATTTAACTGTTTCATCTGAGTAAAACTATCATCATGTCATACACACACAGAAATGTAAAGTTATTCACGGCAACCCGTCAAAATAAACGTTCGGTTTAACTTGAGGGCATTGGCAGAAATATATTACTATCGTTCAGTAGAATGTCCGTAACAGGCTGCAACTACTACTACTAAAATTATTAAAACCTTATTTTTAAGGAATAAGCATTCAATATTTCTTCAATGTTTTAATTGTAATATTAAATTACCTTTATTTTCCAAAAAATAAAATTTGTTTAATTTTCATTACTTAAAAGATAGATTAAATGAATGTTTTATGCCTTAAAAAATGTAAATACACAACACAGAATTTCTGAGCAAAATATCATAAGGCTATTGTAAGAATAAATGAAACTTGTTTATGCTTTCAAATAATTAGACATGCTAAAACAGAATTTGGATACAATAAAACATAAGGTTGGAAAAATAAAACATTTCATAGGGCCCTAAACATTTTATATTTGTTAAACTTTTAATAAATTGATGTTAAATTGTTTAAGTTTCATGATTTTAATTAATTCGACATTCTTTTTGATTAATAAATCTAGGGGAAACACTGATCTGTAAGTCTCTTCTGCTCAGCAAGGCTGCATTTATTTGTACAGTAAAAAATACATGCCTGATTCAAGAAGGGGGTCTCAAAAATGGCCAAAAAAATATTATTTTACTAACTTATTAATTTTAAGTTAAATTGTGCTTTGTTGGTATAATGTCTGATAGAATTTTTAAAAATGTTCAGTGTTAAGTAAAGATTTTTAAATTGTTGTTTTGTAATTTTTTTTTTTTTTTTTTGAAAAGCAGGACAAAACAGTAAAAAGCACATTTTGGCTATTTAATTTATGCAATGGTGAAAAAATGGCAAAATAGGCCTGCATGGGGGAAAAAAATGCGAAAAAACGTTTTCGGTATTCGGCCTTCGGCCCAGTGTTTCATTTTGTTCGGCTTCGGCCAAGAATTTTCATTTCCGTGCATCCCTACTATTATACAGATGATTTAACATGAAAATTGAATGTCCTTTCCATATATTGGACATTCAAAAATATGTGTTTGGTAATCAACATGAATGAATTGAAATGTAATCGAATCACTTCATGAAATCTGTGTCAATATCCAGACCTATTGGGCAATATTACAAAAGAAAAAAAAGAAAACTGTAGCCTGTATGATTTGCAGCACAGCTATAATGGGATATGGGATATCGGTCAGCAAGGCATCCTAGTCTAGAAAACCATTCTGGGAATTTTCTAAACTAATGGCCTAAAACATGAGCATTTTACCACACTCTAAAGCCTGATCTTTCTTAGAGAAAGACATCCGAAAATACCAACACTTTTCTCATAATCTGTGCCTAATGTAGACACACAATCCTCTACGGACACCTTGGCAATTGAATCACCATTGGCTAGAAAAGTTTTTAGTTTACTCGCCAGACTGATATACTGTATATGTACTGTATGTGTTGGTATATATATATATATATACAGTATGCCATTTTACAAACACAGTGTTTGTAAAATGGCACAGCTTTTTAAATATCAGAAAGTACACTCTTAACATCAGTCAGTCAAGCATTATAATATGATAATCAAGTAGGCCTATTATTTAATGACAGAACTTTAGTAATTAGAATTCAAACTTAGTAACCATGTATGAATGCACATTAGTCAATTTAACTGAACTTAGGACTGGTGGTGGTGCTATTTTGGTCATTCAGAGTTTCTGACAAAAAAAAAGGGAAATAACTAACCATAGTACTGATAGATAATAATAATACTACGAATTCTACTAAGAACAATATAAAATGCATTAAAGGAATAACGAGCTGCTGGATTCATGAATATTAATCAGGTTGTGTGCATTCGCTTGAACTGATTTGCTGAAATCAAAACAGGGATGATAATAGGTGAGTGCCAGCAAATGAGAATGTCATATGCGCATTAGTTTCACCCACCGGAGAAAGCGGCAGTTCTTAAAAGCTGAAGAATTCCAAAGGAACGCTGTTATTTTGACAGGAAAATGCAACAAAGAATATTGTTTACATGTAGAGCGCCAATTCTGCATGTTATGTAAGACTCTCGCTCTGTCTCGCTCTCTCTCTCTCTGCATGTGTGAGACAAAGCGACGACGAGTCATACACCTTTACACTAGAGTTTACGGTATGTCAAATACAGGTGCGCTGAGCATCCACTGAGATGAAATGAAAAATAGCACAGATCGCTTGACAGAGAATGAAACTCTGAAGCGCTCAGTCAGTGTGTTCTGTGAGTGAAAATATATCTGTGCTAAACTTATACTCAGCCTCCAACTCACACATTGGCGAGTAAAATCTGAGAATTTATTAGCCAGTGGCTAATATTAGACATCATTTAGTCGCCCAGAGTGAAGATTTAGTCGCATATGCAAGTGATTTACTCGCAATGTAGAGGGTTGACAGACAAATGCCTTGGCTTTCCATTTAATACCTGCTTTCGTCTAAAAGACAAACTATTCTTCTAACCAAGACAGATGAAAACTCTGAATGACTAAGCACTAAAACTGCAAGCACTGAAACTGACTATAGCAATTCTCAAGTCACAAGAATACAGATCATCAGGTGACCTTGCGAGACATCTCTTCTCTATTTATGGCCATCATCAATGAAATGTCACCTTGCTATGGATAAAATGATCAGGCTAAAAAAACGGTTCTTTTAATGACATAACATTGTTAGCTCCTGCTGATATAATATTTAAATATTTTCTAGGATTTTGGCAATAACAATAATTAGTCAATATTTTGCTGAGTGTGTTGCCAATTTGGCTGGTTTAGGCCTGTCGTGAACAGCTGACTCCTGAAGATTTTCATATTCTTCTTACTCTGTGTAGCGGTTAGTTCACAGTGGTTAGTGACAGAGATGAACGGTTCCATTAAGGGGTGATATTTGCCCCCTTTGCATCAAAAGTGCCATTTAGGTGCACTGTATTTATCCAGACTGTTTAAGGCAGCTCAGAGGTAAATGCATTTACATTGCAATTACAAACGCATAAATAATGCTATTATGTTTTAAAACTAAAATATGAAACTAAAACAAAGAACATCTTAATGAACGAGTCATTGAGTCATTCACTTTACAATTTATTCAAAAACTCAGATTCATCTAGAAACAAAATATCTTGGTGTTTGTTAGAGACGTACAACAGTTCTGTGGCTTTGTTTAGAACTTGATGAAACAGAATAAAAGCATATTGTGTCTAAAATGTAACTCAATATTAATTACTTGTTTTATAAAATGAATAGTAAATTTGCAATTATGCTGATATTTAGAAAAAAACAGCCCTCTTTGCTCCTGTGATATTTCTAAACTATATCATGATACAAATAAATGACAACTCATTCTAACTTTATTCTAATAGGCTATATCATGCACTGAAAGCATGGACTCTCAAGGTGTGTTTTCGTTTGGTTTTTGCAAAGCCAGTGACATACTCAATGTCAGTTTTCACTAGGGCTGGGTTTTGACTCAAATTTCATGATTCGATTCGATTCTCATTCACAAGCTTGCGATTCGATTCGATTCAATATAGATTATTTTGGATATATACTGTATATCAGGTTAGTACATGCCAAATTTTCTTTTAATTTACCTTCGGATGTTTAGTCATGTTTATTTTGTGCTGAAACTGGTATTAACGTGGAGGAGATGATCAGTTCATGTCTGTTGAACTGAGGCGCTACAGCGATCTGTCACTTCACATTAAACAGCGCCAAAATAGCATTTATTGTAATACTGCAATACATTGGACAGAATTTGAAATCTGAGACTTTGTTTCATATTAAAAGTACCAAAAGCACAATGCTTATTGCGATATATTGGATGAGAAAGGCCTTTCAATGTTCCATTCATTAACTGAAAGCAGGCTAGACTAATAGATTCTTGGGATTTAAGAATCGATATCAGTCTGTAAAAATGAGAATCGATTATTATCGAGATATCAATATTTTTTACCCAGCCCTAGTTTTCACATTTCAATATTATTGTAGATAAAACCCCTGACAGGCATTCAAAAGAAGTTGTGTACTTTCAGCTGAGCATTTAACACTGCGATGAATGGAAATGCTAATGGATTGTAGTCTCTTGAAAAATCAGAGAGAAGTCACATTTAAGAAAAAAATTCTTCCCCAACCTATATCAGCATGCTAAATGCTAAATTTAGGGTGAGTTACACAATGGTTTTAATCTCACAGATGAATTCCTCCTACTTGCAATGTGAGGATGATGATGCAGTATAACAAACTTCCTGTTAGTGAGCTACTGAGGAAGAGAGAGAGGAAGCAAATAATGACTCAAGAGTTCTCATTTCAGCTGTTAATGACGCATGGACTCAAGCCACAATACAAAAGAACTAACAATTTTGTTCTGGCCACTGCTAATTTCAGAAAGATCTACATGGTCCTTCCTTTTTGACAAAAAATAACATGCTATTTTTTTGCAAAAAGAAAAAATGGACAAGAAAAAAATCTTTAGCATAAACATTTTTTTTTCCAGATGAGGGTGAGGCAGACCCAAATACTTCTGGTTTCAGTAGTGTGTGCTGCATTGTTTTCGCTGTGAAAAACCAGTCATCTTTAGGCAGAATCGGTTCGAGAGGATGTAGAAACTAAATATCAGGCAGCTTCATCACATCCTCTCAACATTTTTCTGGCCTCAGCTAGTCTTAAAATAAATCAACAGCATTTCAACAAAAGAGGACATGAAAAGCTAGCACGACAGTCCAGATTAGTTCCTTAAATGCAACATGTGAAGACATGAAATCAAGAACAGAGAACTTGAGGTATCCCAACTTAAAATGAAAACTGTTTGTGCAAGTAATTGGCCTCTGCTCTCACAAACATAACCGCATACACACACCCACCCACAAATATGTAAGTGCTCCCATTATAGCTCCAGTACCAGTAGCTACAGTACTTCTACTATGTTGTCAGCAAAACACAGACATTCACAGGGAGAAGGTGAATGAGAGGGGGGAAATAGAGAAGAGGAAGAGATTTAAGAGATGTCAAGAAGATTAAAGATACTAGAAAAAGACATAAATCTCCCTGCAGCCATTAAAGGGGTCATATGATGTGATTTAAATTTTTCCTTTCTCTTTGGAGTGTTACAAGCTCTTGGTGCATAAAGATCTGTAAAGCTGCAAAGACTAAAGTCTCAAATCCAAAGAGATATTCTTTATAAAAGTTAAGAGTCAGCCACACCTACCTAAAACGGCTCGTTCTAACACGCCCCCACATGTCTACATCACTATGTGGGAAGATTTGCATAATGCCTCCCAAACGTTCACGCAAAGAAAGAAGGTGTAACTTTTATACTATCGCTGTAGTATTGCCGCCGCCGCCGCCATGTCGTGAAGGCGCTGTGTGCTTTGTTGTGAAAGCGAAACTACTTTGTTTGGCCTTCCAAAAGAGGACGATATCACTTCGTCATGCCTGGAGCTGATCCGTGCTGGTCGCTGAGGAAATACTTAAACTTTGCACTGTCGATCGCCGGATCGGCTTTCACCGTGGACGAAGCGGAGTCCAGCCCGGGGTTGTCACATGTGGTTGCCGCAGGCATCACAATATGGTAAGGGACGTAACATTTCCGTCACACACTTGAGGAATTCGGCCAATCACAATGCACTGGATAGCTGGCCAATCAGAGCACACCTCGCTTTTTCAGACCGATGAGCTTTGTAAAAATCGACGTGTTTCAGAAAGGCGGGGCATAGAGGAGAAACAATAATGTACAGTATGTGGAAAATGATGTGTTTTTTGAACCTTAAACCACATAAACACATTTCATCATACCAAATACTCAAAATAATGTTATTTTTAGCAGCATCATATGACGCCTTTAACAGTGTTTTTTAAACAGCCACAGTACAGCATAAGCCCCACTGGTACAGCATTTACTTACAGACTGAAGTGTGATCACAAGGGTATCAAACCATTCCCAAAGTCCCAGCTAAATCACAATAAGCAGCTTTCAGCATCTATGACGCTATTGTTGTTCCCCATGTGTAAGTGACTACTGTCTGTATCCACAATCACTATGTTGTGTTGTAACCTGCTGAAAAAAAGCCCCTTTACAGGAGTGGAAAAATCGATTATGTTAAATGGCCACTGGACAAATTCTTTTTTAACTACAGTATGTGATCTGTTGTTAGACAATAAAATCCGACTGCTAGAAACTAATACGAGGCAAAAATGTTGAGCACAGGCAACATACGCCAAGAAAGACCTCATATGTGGCCGCTCTCAAGTATAAATGGCTTTCCTTGTCATTAATGCTTGGATAACCCCTTATTTACACTGCACACATCTGTGGTGCATTACGGCTCCGACACGGCCACTGTAGTCAATGCTTGTGTTTATACCAGCTGTGCCGCAACACGTTTCAGAAGTGTCTCTCTGCGCTGCTTCACTAAAGATACACGCATATGTCTCCTTCGATTAAAAATGAATGGCTAGTGTGGTGGCTGCTATGTACGTAACAACAATTCAAACAACATCCGGAAAAAATTGTTCTAGTCGCATAACATTGGTTTAATAGAAACACCGTCATTTCGCAATAGTTTTTTTAATCAACATTTAATAAAATATCACAAACGTTTGCACAAATCTGTAATGGAAATGCACCTATTGGCTCAACCAACTTTACCTGTTTTATCAATACAAGATAAGGCCGTTAGACAATTAAAGAAGCATACAATCATTATTTACAGTCCATGATAATCTTTGGTGCTGTTAGTGGTACAGAACCCTGTTGAAAAAAAACAGCATATGCTGGTTAGGTATGTTTTGAAACATGGTAGCTGATTTGAGCTGGTTTAAGCTGGTCATGTACTGGTCCTAAGTAGGAATGCAACCAGGGCTCCAGACTGTGACCAAAGGACAACATTTTGTGTGCGGTCGCACTGGCGCGACCACCGTGTTGTTGAACTCATGAGCGCTGCCATTTCTGTTGCATATGTGAAACATCAAACGGCAAATGAAGCTGAAAGCATAACGAAACTACGCTACTCGCTTGAACTTGCGCAATGCTTGTGTGTAGAGCCTGGTTTATACTCGCCTCGTCAGCAGGAGCGCGAAGGTGCGCGCAGCAAAAATTACGCGAATATTGAGGAAACGACGGATGGTTTTCATGCTAAAGTAAAGTAAAAGACCGCTTCTTAAACCAGAGAATGTGAACATGTTGGTATTCTTGTGGGGAAAAAAACATGCAAGCACTGTCATCGACAGCAAGTTTAGTTTTACTTTCCTTTTTGTTTTCATTTTGAAAAGCTTGTTATCTTTGCTGTTTACCTTACGTTATGCTATGGATGCTCTCTTTTAAAAAATGTTATTTGATTCCTCAGTGTTTGCTAAACGTTCTGTAATTTATTAGTATATAAACCTTGTCAGAGCCGTAATGCGGCACAGAAGTGTGCAGTGTGTGTGTGCTTGCCGCGTGTCTACATTTGAAACAACGAACTTGAGCGCGCAAAAGATGCGATGTGAACGGCTATTTTTCCTTCCGTTTTTATGATAAGAGGAGAGAAAAGCACTCCAGGTAAATTTTGAAATGTACCAAATTTATATATATATATATATAAATAAAGTGATTCCTTTACTTAACATGTTAAATTTGATTTACAGAACTTTTTGTGCCATTTTCTAACCGTTTGGACTTAAAGTCCCCCTGTGGTCAAAATCAAGTTATTTATGTTGTTTATAATATGCTTTTAGACAAACCATGTGTCAATCCATTTATGTGAAGTGACGAAGTGAAGTGAAGTGACGTGACATGTTTAGTGTTCTATTTAACCAATCCAAGTGTACACACACCCAGAGCAGTTGGCAGCCATTATGCTGCAGCGCCCGGGGAGCAGTTGGGGGTGCGGTGCCTTGCTCAAGGGCACCTCAGTCCTGGTATTGAAGGTGGGAGAGAGCACTGTACATTCACCCCCCCACCTACAATCCCTGCCGGTGCGAGACTCGAACCCGCAACCTTTGGGTTACGAGTCCGACTCTCTAACCATTAGGAAACCCCATTGCTAACCATTATCAACACCATTGCTGAGTATTTTCTCCTTAAAACTGTAGTTTCCCAAAGGCAGTCACAGAAACGTGGTTTGAAACCGTCTTTGTTTTGCTGCGTCACAAAACTCAATAACCAATCACGTCAAGGGATCCTATCCTTAGCATAACATTAACTGTGCTGCAAAGGGTCTAGTGAGAAGGCAGCCAGGTTAATCCGTTAACAGTTATATTTTTTTTCTGTAGATGTTTCGCCAACTGTTAATATTTCCCCCTATTTTCACGATGTCATGTGCTGTTAGCGCTTATTTATTTGTATTTAGAACCGCTAACGTCAATAATAACCCGCAGCAGCAGTGTAAAAGTAGCCCAGAGTCAGACGCACCTCTCCCGCATTGACATCCGCACGTCACACGCGTATGATCGCGGGCACGATTTGGAATCACAAACTTGGCTGCATTTGAGTCTTCAAGGCATTTTGAGGACACAACATCGTCAAGTAAGTAAATTTAACGAATGTTACAGTATCCACTGTAGTTGTCCGCTAGTAAAAACAGTTTTATCAGTCATTATCTATTTACGAACCAGCGCAAACAGATAATGTTACCTCACGAAGTTAGCCATCAGTCTCCTTGCTTATGTTGAGCATACCAGCTTATTTCTGGTTCAAACACATATGGCTTAATTAAACCAATATTTCCACTTGCCATTGCCATTGTATCGCGTTTACTACAGTTCAGGAGGTGCTGGCTCATGGCTGGCTGCTGTGTGACTGAGTGGAGGCGGGGCTAATTTGCGTATTTATAGATCCGCGTATAGTAAATGAGGCAAGGGTGTAGAGTTGCATTCAAGCTATTTTAAGGCATGAGAAAATTATTTTCACAAGAAAAAAATTTTGCATATGTCATTTTTATGATCAAAGATGAGTTTTAAAGGATAACATTTTTGACTAGAGGGGGACTTTAAATAAAGAAAGAAAACTTGCACTTAACCTTTTCACAGGCATTTTGTTTTCATAGTTAGATATCGTGAATGATGTATCATTATAGGATTGTCGAGCAATATATTGATTATCGCAATAATCGCTGTATCATGATATTATTGTATCATGAGCCATGCATCGTGATTCGTATCTTATCGTGAGGTACCCTGCGATTCCCTCCCCTAGCTTATACTGGATTTTGCAGCACTGCAAATAAAGTTCTTACATGCTTTATGTTGCGAGATCTTCAGCATGACTAAGAGTGGAAGAACTAAAATGTGAGCACAGTTGTTTCGGGAATATCCTGGCCTAAAGTTTGGACAACCTGACAGAGCTCTTCTGTGTGAGTGTTCGGAATCTGTGAGTGTCGGCAGAAGACTGCCGTGACAAGGCTTTCCAAACCTTGCTTCATTTATACACATTTTGCTTTTTTTTGTGGTTGGCCACTCATAAGCCATGACTGATGCCAAGAATATAGAGCAAAAGGGCAGAGACAACAATAAGAGTGGAAGAAAAGAAAGAGAAGTAGGGACTTTCAAACTGCATTAAAGGCTGTCTTTGTGTCCTTGTTTTAGTTTCAAAGTAAAAAGGCAGCAGTTTGCGGTCATCAGTAAAATTGAAGAGCATGAGTGGCCACATCTTCTGAGACTTTGCTAATGAGCAAGACATTTAAAGAGAGCTTTATGAGCCGCCAAATCCTGTTTACACCCAAGAAAGAGATTTCAAACATGATTTAAGGATCACACAAGGAAAATAACCCGGCTTTTAAATGGTGTCAGACAGGCCACAGCATGATATAGTGGCAATGTCTACTAAACAGCCTCCATAAGGTGGACAGAAAGTAAAATAAGGAGAGTAGGGCTGTCGCGATTCGTTGATTTTATTAGACTATTCGATTTCTAATAAAAGAAAGAAATTTCTTTAAAAATCCTCGACTTCATTTTGCTCGCGTCGACTAACTGGCAAAATACCGGAAGTGGCGCATTTCACAGACGAGGATGTATAAAAACACATTATTAGTCTGTTTTCCAAGGCTGCATGATGTATTAAACCCATTTAAAAATATACATCATTAAGCATAATTGTGAATTCACAAACGCTACGATTTAATTTAATAATTATATGCGATGCCGTTCTAATTAGTGCTGTGTTCAAAATATCGATACGACGATGTATCGTCACAGAGATTTGACGATACGAGTATCGATACAGCTGGCCCCTGTATTCCATTGCAGTTTAGCGATCTCCACTTCAATATTCTATTCTCAGAAAAGTGTAATTCATCAACTGTTCATTTACGACACACAGAGAGAGAGAGAGCTGAGAGAGAGAGAGAGACAGAGTGTATGTATGAATTACCACCGTTTGCCGCGTTTCTCTATTAACAGTGAAGTGGCTTTAATTCCTTTAGAAACAACGATGTTACCAGCTCCTTGTTGAAAAAGATAATGTACCTCTTGAGTGATTAAGCTATTTAGTTGATAAAACTGCGGGGCAGCGCTAAAAAGTTTGTTCCTGAATGTCTGAGTGCGGTCGCAACGTGATCTGTGAGTGTGACTACACCAAACTGCTTCTGTTTCACACAAATGCCGGCAAAGACGTGCATGTTCGGCTAGAGTCGCTTTGAACTCGTGCATCTTTGGAAGCGGAGCTGCGCGGAAAGTTACAAAAAATGTTGTGCACACCGCCACGCAAAACGACGTCGCGCGCACTCAAAGCGAACTTGCGGACGCGTCGAGTATAAATCAGCCTTGAGCGT
>NW_015505382.1:1329818-1344842 GCF_001515645.1 Sinocyclocheilus grahami
AAAAAATATTAATATTAATAAGGAGAGTCTGAGATTTATTTGACAGTGATTTCACATTTCTTGTTTGTATGAAGGCTAAATACCAATAAAAGGTGAACATTTATTTGCGCCATTTTTTTCCTAAAATATTATATAGTTTTATAGGAGTAGGTTTCATAGAGTTGGCAAATTAATTTTTCTTAAGTTTGTAGGTACAGACATCTGTTGTGGCCATTCTTGGCCGTTTTTATGAGGCTTTTTTAATAGTGTTCATATCGATATCGGAATTATATCGTATCGACCGAAATTAAGAAATGTATCCTGATATCAATTTTGGCCATATCGTCCAGCCCTAATACAGTGTATAAATATGTTTGTTTGAGCACCCCAAATAATACAACATTAGCTGCGTTTGCATTAACCCTCAAATTGCAAAAACTGAAACTGCGGAAAAAAAATATGCCTAATGGAAACACGACAACTTCGCAAAAACTCCAAAATATTGCAAAAAAGTTTTTATTCTCGCATGAGGTGGTTTTTCAGGTAATTCAAAAAAAGGAATATATCGCAAAAATGTACACAAAAGTCACATGATCATTCTTTAATGTACTATAACCTCCAAGAAAGACCTCATATGTGGCCGCTCTCAAGTATAAATGGCTTTCCTTGTCATTAATGCTTGGATAACCCCTTATTTACACTGCACACATCTGTGGTGCATTACGGCTCCGACACGGCCACTGTAGTCAATGCTTGTGTTTATACCAGCTGTGCCGCAACACGTTTCAGAAGTGTCTCTCTGCGCTGCTTCACTAAAGATACACGCATATGTCTCCTTCGATTAAAAATTAATGGCTAGTGTGGTGGCTGCTATGTACGTAACAACAATTCAAACAACATCCGGAAAAAATTGTTCTAGTCGCATAACATTGGTTTAATAGAAACACCGTCATTTCGCAATAGTTTTTTTAATCAACATTTAATAAAATATCACAAAAGTTTGCTCAAATCTGTAATGGAAATGCACCTATTGGCTCAACCAACTTTACCTGTTTTATCAATACAAGATAAGGCCGTTAGACAATTAAAGAAGCATACAATCATTATTTACAGTCCATGATAATCTTTGGTGCTGTTAGTGGTACAGAACCCTGTTGAAAAAAAACAGCATATGCTGGTTAGGTATGTTTTGAAACATGGTAGCTGATTTGAGCTGGTTTAAGCTGGTCATGTACTGGTCCTAAGTAGGAATGCAACCAGGGCTCCAGACTGTGACCAAAGGACAACATTTTGTGTGCGGTCGCACTGGCACGACCACCGTGTTGTTGAACTCATGAGCGCTGCCATTTCTGTTGCATATGTGAAACATCAAACGGCAAATGAAGCTGAAAGCATAACGAAACTACGCTACTCGCTTGAACTTGCGCAATGCTTGTGTGTAGAGCCTGGTTTATACTCGCCTCGTCAGCAGGAGCGCGAAGGTGCGCGCAGCAAAAATTACGCGAATATTGAGGAAACGACGGATGGTTTTCATGCTAAAGTAAAGTAAAAGACCGCTTCTTAAACCAGAGAATGTGAACATGTTGGTATTCTTGTGGGGAAAAAAACATGCAAGCACTGTCATCGACAGCAAGTTTAGTTTTACTTTCCTTTTTGTTTTCATTTTGAAAAGCTTGTTATCTTTGCTGTTTACCTTACGTTATGCTATGGATGCTCTCTTTTAAAAAATGTTATTTGATTCCTCAGTGTTTGCTAAACGTTCTGTAATTTATTAGTATATAAACCTTGTCAGAGCCGTAATGCGGCACAGAAGTGTGCAGTGTGTGTGTGCTTGCCGCGTGTCTACATTTGAAACAACGAACTTGAGCGCGCAAAAGATGCGATGTGAACGGCTATTTTTCCCTCCGTTTTTATGATAAGAGGAGAGAAAAGCACTCCAGGTAAATTTTGAAATGTACCAAATTTATATATATATATATATATATATAAATAAAGTGATTCCTTTACTTAACATGTTAAATTTGATTTACAGAACTTTTTGTGCCATTTTCTAACCGTTTGGACTTAAAGTCCCCCTGTGGTCAAAATCAAGTTATTTATGTTGTTTATAATATGCTTTTAGACAAACCATGTGTCAATCCATTTATGTGAAGTGACGAAGTGAAGTGAAGTGACGTGACATGTTTAGTGTTCTGCATTTAACCCATCCTAAGTGCACACACACAGCAGTGAACACACACACCGTGAACACACACCCGGTGGGCAGCCATTTATGCTGCAGCGCCCGGGGAGCAGTTGGGGGTTCGGTGCCTTGCTCAAGGGCACCTCAGTCCTAGTATTGAAGGTGGGAGAGAGCACTGTACATTCACTCCCCCACCTACAACCCCTGCCGGTGCGAGACTCGAACCCGCAACCTTTGGGTTACGAGTCCAACTCTCTAACCATTAGGCCATGACTTCCTGGCCTTATCAACACCATTGCTGAGTATTTTCTCCTTAAAACTGTAGTTTCCCAAAAGCAGTCACAGAAACGCGGTTTGAAACAGTCTTTGTTTTGCTGCGTCACAAAACTCAATAACCAATCACGTCAAGGGATCCTATCCTTAGCATAACATTAACTGTGCTGCAAAGGGTCTAGTGAGAAGGCAGCCAGGTTAATCCGTTAACAGTTATATTTTTTTTCTGTAGATGTTTCGCCAACTGTTAATATTTCCCCCTATTTTCACGATGTCATGTGCTGTTAGCACTTATTTATTTGTATTTAGAACCGCTAACGCCAATAATAACCCGCAGCAGCAGTGTAAAAGTAGCCCAGAGTCAGACGCACCTCTCCCGCATTGACATCCGCACGTCACACGCGTATGATCGCGGGCACGATTTGGAATCACAAACTTGGCTGCATTTGAGTCTTCAAGGCATTTTGAGGACACAACATCGTCAAGTAAGTAAATTTAACGAATGTTACAGTATCCACTGTAGTTGTCCGCTAGTAAAAACAGTTTTATCAGTCATTATCTATTTACGAACCAGCGCAAACAGATAATGTTACCTCACGAAGTTAGCCATCAGTCTCCTTGCTTATGTTGAGCATACCAGCTTATTTCTGGTTCAAACACATATGGCTTAATTAAACCAATATTTCCACTTGCCATTGCCATTGTATCGCGTTTACTACAGTTCAGGAGGTGCTGGCTCATGGCTGGCTGCTGTGTGACTGAGTGGAGGCGGGGCTAATTTGCGTATTTATAGATCCGCGTATAGTAAATGAGGCAAGGGTGTAGAGTTGCATTCAAGCTATTTTAAGGCATGAGAAAATTATTTTCACAAGAAAAAAATTTTGCATATGTCATTTTTATGATCAAAGATGAGTTTTAAAGGATAACATTTTTGACTAGAGGGGGACTTTAAATAAAGAAAGAAAACTTGCACTTAACCTTTTCACAGGCATTTTGTTTTCATAGTTAGATATCGTGAATGATGTATCATTATAGGATTGTCGAGCAATATATTGATTATCGCAATAATCGCTGTATCATGATATTATTGTATCATGAGCCATGCATCGTGATTCGTATCTTATCGTGAGGTACCCTGCGATTCCCTCCCCTAGCTTATACTGGATTTTGCAGCACTGCAAATAAAGTTCTTACATGCTTTATGTTGCGAGATCTTCAGCATGACTAAGAGTGGAAGAACTAAAATGTGAGCACAGTTGTTTCGGGAATATCCTGGCCTAAAGTTTGGACAACCTGACAGAGCTCTTCTGTGTGAGTGTTCGGAATCTGTGAGTGTCGGCAGAAGACTGCCGTGACAAGGCTTTCCAAACCTTGCTTCATTTATACACATTTTGCTTTTTTTTGTGGTTGGCCACTCATAAGCCATGACTGATGCCAAGAATATAGAGCAAAAGGGCAGAGACAACAATAAGAGTGGAAGAAAAGAAAGAGAAGTAGGGACTTTCAAACTGCATTAAAGGCTGTCTTTGTGTCCTTGTTTTAGTTTCAAAGTAAAAAGGCAGCAGTTTGCGGTCATCAGTAAAATTGAAGAGCATGAGTGGCCACATCTTCTGAGACTTTGCTAATGAGCAAGACATTTAAAGAGAGCTTTATGAGCCGCCAAATCCTGTTTACACCCAAGAAAGAGATTTCAAACATGATTTAAGGATCACACAAGGAAAATAACCCGGCTTTTAAATGGTGTCAGACAGGCCACAGCATGATATAGTGGCAATGTCTACTAAACAGCCTCCATAAGGTGGACAGAAAGTAAAATAAGGAGAGTAGGGCTGTCGCGATTCGTTGATTTTATTAGACTATTCGATTTCTAATAAAAGAAAGAAATTTCTTTAAAAATCCTCGACTTCATTTTGCTCGCGTCGACTAACTGGCAAAATACCGGAAGTGGCGCATTTCACAGACGAGGATGTATAAAAACACATTATTAGTCTGTTTTCCAAGGCTGCATGATGTATTAAACCCATTTAAAAATATACATCATTAAGCATAATTGTGAATTCACAAACGCTACGATTTAATTTAATAATTATATGCGATGCCGTTCTAATTAGTGCTGTGTTCAAAATATCGATACGACGATGTATCGTCACAGAGATTTGACGATACGAGTATCGATACAGCTGGCCCCTGTATTCCATTGCAGTTTAGCGATCTCCACTTCAATATTCTATTCTCAGAAAAGTGTAATTCATCAACTGTTCATTTACGACACACAGAGAGAGAGAGAGCTGAGAGAGAGAGAGAGACAGAGTGTATGTATGAATTACCACCGTTTGCCGCGTTTCTCTATTAACAGTGAAGTGGCTTTAATTCCTTTAGAAACAACGATGTTACCAGCTCCTTGTTGAAAAAGATAATGTACCTCTTGAGTGATTAAGCTATTTAGTTGATAAAACTGCGGGGCAGCGCTAAAAAGTTTGTTCCTGAATGTCTGAGTGCGGTCGCAACGTGATCTGTGAGTGTGACTACACCAAACTGCTTCTGTTTCACACAAATGCCGGCAAAGACGTGCATGTTCGGCTAGAGTCGCTTTGAACTCGTGCATCTTTGGAAGCGGAGCTGCGCGGAAAGTTACAAAAAATGTTGTGCACACCGCCACGCAAAACGACGTCGCGCGCACTCAAAGCGAACTTGCGGACGCGTCGAGTATAAATCAGCCTTGAGCGTGTGTGAGTTAGATACAGTGAAGACAGCACGTTAGTTTAGAACTCTTCTCATTTTTTTTTTTTTATTGTAGAGTGTGTTAATTTGTGCAATGATAACCTACCAGCAATGTAAATAATTTTTTTTAAATTGTCTGTCAGCCATTATAAACAAAAAGCACCCTTCAGAACTGTTTTGAGAAGGTGCTGATATTTTGAGCCATGTATTATTACTCTAAATTGGGCTACTACTCCTATTACTATCTTGTACCCTGCAATAAGCATTTACTCAAACTCACTTTTATGAGATGAATGGGGCAAAAAAAAGAAAATTGGACAAACATATTCGCCAAAAAAAAAAATCGGCATCAAATATCGGCCATCGGCTGCCCTGATTTCTAAATATCGGCATCGGCCAATGAAAAACTCATGTCGGTCGACCTATAGATTTAGGTACACAACATTGCCTGAACAAAATGTTTCAACATGATTGCAATGTGATTTTATACAAAAGTAGTTCAATAAACAAGAAGTTAAAATTAAGTGACTTACATTTTAGACAAAATATTGACTGTTTTTGCTCAAGTTCGCTGATGAAAATAGTTTCAATCAAAGCCACAGCAGAACTTTTTTGTGTCTCCAAGCAACATAGCGGCGTTTCATTACAGAATGAATCCACGTTTTTGAACGAATCAAGTGAGTCAATGAAGTGAGTCAGATTTTGAATGAATCTGTTGAATGAAGGACTAAATGACTCACTCATTCAAACAGTCATTTGCCGCCACCTGCTGGTTTGGTTTCATATTTAAAACTATCATTGCATTTTTCCCAATATTTCTTATTTGTATGTTTAAAAAATATTTAAAACATTAAAGGTGCAATAGGTGATTGTCTTCAGAAACATTTTTTGTTATGCTGGTTGAAAGTCTCTTCACATCCTGATAGCAATCATTAAGTTAAGTGGTCTAAATGTATTTATCTGTATTTATATATTCTGTGGAAGGCATAGGACCAAGAAATGTTCGTCCAATCAAAACGCTCGGTCCGAGTGTTTTAATTGGCTTTCCTTCCTGTCTGTCAACGTATGTATTAGCATACCTCTGCGCACCCGGTTCGCGCAGACAGGATACGTCATCAGGGCATTCACACACGCTGTGCAGACAGACATCAACAACCAGATCTTCCTTCCTGGTATTGTAGTACTTTTACTAACTGTAATATAAAGTTTTCTCACCGGTGAATGACACATGATGTAGCCAAGCGGTTCCCAATTCCTGTCCTCACGCCCCCCCACTCTGCATATTTTGCATGTCTCGCTTAGATAACACAGCCAGCTAACCAGCTCGTTAGAAGAGAGCTACGTGCATTAACTGTGTTCCGATTTACATGCTCCCTACACAGTGTTCTTTGCTCCCTACTCCCTGAGCAGGGGAAATCCGTTGAAGTTTACTTCACTATGGAACATTCATTCACGGATTTGCGCTGCGCAGCGTCTTCACACACCGACGAAACTTACTAGAGAAGTGTGACATAATATACCTCTGTAAATAAATACTATTTAAATTTACGTCTCGCACACACTTTAATTCGCTTTGTATAGAACATATACGCTCGCTTCGAACTGGAATCATGGTGGAATATCTGGTGATGTCCACGTCGCAGGGCACTTATGGTCGAATAGAACAAACGTCGCATGTGATAAGAGATACATGTAAAATGTGCAGAGCGGGGGGTGCGAGGACTGGAATTGGGAACCGCTGATGTAGCCTATTGTAGTAATGTTGTCTCTGGTATTCTGGTCTGTGAGCGTATATGCGTTCAGCGAGCGAGGCTTTGGACGGCGATTGCAGGGAGGGCGGGACGTTCGCTTTCAGTGCTATCAGGCTAAAGTTAGCATTTTCCAAGATCTCCTACAGCACCTTTAATTTTATAAAATTCTTTATGCATTTGAAATTTTGCAGTGTAAATGCATTTATGGCACCTCAGCTTCATCAAACAGTCTGTGCAAATACATCTAATGCCACTTCAGATGCAGCTTCTGTGTTTCCTGCAGTGGAAAGATGGAGTTTGTTGATACTGGTTTCATCTGAATGGTAACAGCTCTACAGTTTCTTATTATTCTAACTGAATTAATTGAAACAATGTAAGAATTTGATGTGAATTGATGACACATTTAATAAGGTTAGTGAAAAAATGTCAATTTAAGAAACGCAGTGGGAAATGACATCTGTTTTGTTATATACAGCAACTCCTTTTTAGTTAATTGCTATTTCTACCTCTTTTCTAGTCATAGAACACTTTATTTTGAGAGTTGTTTAAGTGAGAGAGCATCTGCAACTTTGTCCAGATTAGGGGGAATTGTAATGTTTAATAATTTATATAATAAATTTTTTGCATTAAAAAAAGTATAAATTTTTGTTTATATATGCAGTCAATTATAGTTTTTAGAAAGAAAATCGGAATCTGCAAAAATTGGTATCGGCAGGTCTCAATTTAAAAAAAAAAATCAGAAATCGGAATCGGCCAAGAAAATTGCAATCGGTGCATCTCTAGTGTTTAGTGATGATGTGACAGAGGATAGAAGCAGCCGGAAGAATTCTGAAGTGTATAGGGATATACACTCTGCCCAGGTTCAGTCAAATGGAGCAAAATTGATTGGGCAGCGCTTCACAGTACAAATGGACGATGACCCAAAACATACAGCAAAAGCAACCCAGGAGTTTTTGAAGGTAAAAAATTTGAATATATTCTGCAATGGTCAAGTCAATCTCCTGATCTCAATCCGATTGAGCATGCATTTCACTTGCTGAAGATAAAACTAAAGGCAGAAAGACCCACAAACAAACAACAACTGAAGTCAGCTGCAGTAAAGGCCTGGCAAAGCATCACAAAGGAGGAAACCCAGTCTCTGGAGATGTCCATGAGTTCCAGACTTAAGGCAGTCATTGCCTGCAAAGGATTCTCAACATTTTATTTATGATTATATTTATTTGTCCAATTACATTTGAGCCCCTGAAAATAGGGGGACTGTGAATAAAAATGGTTGTAATACCAAAGCATTTTATGTTATATTTTTGTTCAACCCCTTGAATTAAAGCTTTAAGTCTGCACATCAATTTCATATTGACTGCTTTATTTTGAATTCTGTTCTGGTGGCATACAGAGCCGAAATTATGAAAATTGTATCAGTGTCCAAATACACAGTATATGGACCTAACTGTAGAACATATCGCAAATCCAAAGGGGATCTTCACAAAGAATGTGTTTTTACATTGAAAAACACGAGACATGGCATTGAGGTGGGAAAATACGCAAGGTTATAAGACACAAATTGAACTTATTTTAACTTGAGCACCATATTTTTTAGAACACCGTTTCATGTGCATGACATGCAGAAGACAACAATCAAATTTCCATCAAGCGCATGTTTACACAGAAAAATAAAAATGGAAAAATCAGTGCAGTGAAATGCAAAAACCTGTAAAGAACTACTATTGTATGTTTGATATGTCATGTTTGCATGATGGTGACAGGTTAAAGGTTCTGCTATTTTCTTTGCTTTTAAAAACATTTACAGTTAATATAGCCTACTACTCTAAAACTGAATGTCTACATTTTGAAATATTTTGCATTTTTCTTATTATATATTAATTCTGAACATGTTTAAGACAAGTTTGTACAATATTTGCCTGAATATTTCATGCATCTTTTCTGCAAAGATATTTTAACAAGTAAATTTGTTTGACGCATGGTGCACTCAGAATAGAACTTTCTTTAACCAGATGGTTCTGCAAGTTTTTAATAAAGAGAATGATACTTGAATCATGTTGTAGTTGCGCTTTTAAGTTGACCAGTTAAATCTTAAATCAAAATCGTTACCTTGAATAGGTCAAACATTTGGAAAAGAAATATCCATATCACCCATTCCTAGATCAAATAGACGAGAACATCAACTGCAAAGACATTATAAACTCTGATCCCTTCAGTTATGCTGAACAGTGTGCAGTAGACTATGAAAATGTCCTTTTATTGTTTTGTAGGGTTAAATGGGATAAAATGTAATACCAGGCTCATTACAGCAGTCAGCTCCTTCCGTTACCACATACAAGCACTGTAAATAGATGCAGTGAGCAATAGCATGCTAAAGCAACAGAGCAGAGTGTAACAGTGTTAATAATGCAGAGGAGTGGGTTAGGCCTACAGCCAATAGACAGTCTATCTGATATCACCACCTGTTCTGTGATGGGAAGAGAAATAGAGACAGAAAGTGAGTGTGTGGGCTGCAGCTGACTGAATCGCTCTATTCTAAATGTGTCCATAGAGACAGAACAGAATGATCTCAATAAATAAATAAATAACATCTGATTTAGGCCTATGTCTTCTACTGTTGTTTCAAAGGTTTCTATTTACAGTAGTAAATAGTAAAGTTACAGAATTCCTTCATCAAAGCAATCTATTGTGATCCTTTTCATACAGATGCTGCAAAACTACAGCGTCAAAGGCAAATAAATCAAGAGTAGACTAACCAAACCCAGAGTAAACATTACCCATCCACATTCAATGTCTATTAGCCAATGAACAGTGAGGCCAACACCTACATACTGGTATACAATAGCTCCCTTTACAATATTAACATGCTGCAATGCATAAATGGAAGACGGAGGCATGTGTAGTAGGGAAATCCAGTGTTTCCCCTGCCATTATTTTAGGGGGGTGACCCGCCCCCCCCCAACGGCACCCCCCTAAAACTTTTTAGTGGTAGGGTAAGATTTGACAAACAACAGATGTGCCTTGATTTTCCAATGGCTCAATTTTCTTGAGTCAATAGCCGTATTCCAGCCTAACAGCTGATTAGACAGCAGACACATGCAAAGAACTGCCAATTAGACGTGTGTATCACAGGTAGCGAGAGGCTGTCCCCCCATGAGTCCACTTAGAAGGGCTAACAGTGCCTTTTACTTTCAGACACCCATAAATTATATTAATCTAAATGTGGCTAAAGCCTGGCTCACACTGTGCGAATCTGGCCACGATTTGGTCATTCCTATAAACCTAGGCTAAAATCTGTAGTCTTTGATCGTTAGTTTGACATGTTCACCGACAGCCAGTTAATGGCTGTTGCAATCAAATTTTACCTCAGACGAAATTCTGGCAGTCAGAAGATTTGGCGCACAGTCCTGCAGTGTGACTTCTACGACGACGAACGTCGAACTGTATTCATTTTTCAAGACAAGCCATGATCAGAATTAATGCTAGAGACTACCAAAAACTCCGGTGCTCCCATCCTCCCCTCACGGAATTCATCTGATATGTTGCCTTTGCTATGATAAACACGCCAGTTAATGGCTGTTGCAATCAAATTTTACCTCAGACGAAATTCTGGCAGTCAGAAGATTTGGCGCACAGTCCTGCAGTGTGACTTCTACGACGACGAACGTCGAACTGTTCATTTTTCAAGACAAGCCATGATCAGAATTAATGCTAGAGACTACCAAAAACTCCGGTGCTCCCATCCTCCCCTCACGGAATTCATCTGATATGTTGCCTTTGCTATGATAAACATTGGTTGCACTCCTGTTTTCAAGTGGGTGTGTAGTGCTGCTTACTTAAATACGCCGGTATTGCCGCTGTTCATATACTTTTGATGATAGCCAACATTTCAGCCATGCGTGCAATGCAGCTCGCGGTCACTTAACGTGTGTGGGTGGATAATGTAAAACTACGGACAAGTTTTCTTGCGCTCACCTGTTTTTAACACGTCTTGACTGTCGTACAGTCTGACATTAATAACAACTGAGATCCCACAGTGTGACACAATCATCATGTTTGTACAGTCTGACAAGTACAATCCTAAAGGACTTTTTAAAAATTGCACAGTGTGCGCCCAGCTTTACAGAGAAGCTGAGACAGCAAAAATTGTTTATGAAACCACAACTGTATGAACTGATTTCACGGTATTCAAAGCTCTACTCAAATGTGCCACTTTTTTTTCATTGGCGTAAGAACACATTAATAGTTGATTTAGTATTTAGAGATTTAAAGTATTCAAGCAGTCAGAATAATCAAAGTGCACAACCCTAGTACATGTCAAAACTGAATTTAGACAAATAACATTTAAAACACTTCAACTGTTTAATATGCTGACATTCAAAGTGCTTTCATGATTCTTCTAATGGTCTCATCTCAGGGATTGACCTCTGCTCCATATGCACAAATGCACATACAGAGGATTAGTAGTGTGTGTCCACATCAGTGAAGTAACATCTGTAGAGCACATGGGAGCAATAAATGTGTGTTGGCCCTTAAAGTGCCAAGTCATAAGCCTTGAATTACAAAGCAGGACAGGAAGTTATCATTTCCATCCAAATCTTCTCCTGTGCTGTGGGATAGCTATCTCACAATCCCCTCTGATCTAGCATGGGCTTACAGAAACACCGCCAAAGGAATTATCAATGATAAAAACTCATTGATAAATAATATATAAATTACTGTTGCAATTAGTGATCGACCGATATTGATTTTTTTTTTTTTATAACCGATACCAATTATTTGCATGTTTATGTGCCCGATAACCGATATGCAGCACCGATATTTATTTACTGTTATAAAGTAAATAAATGACTGAGTGAAGTAAGAACATACTTCACTTTGGTTTTTCCTCTTTTCAGTCATCTTTTTTTTTTTTTTTTTCTCGAATAGTCGAATAGAATCGACGAATCGCGGCAGCCCTATGGGAAACACATCCCACAGCACAACCACCTGAGCCCACCTTCAGTCTACTCATCACCTTAACTTTAACTGCATTTGTAGCCAGCGCCATAGCCAGACTGATAAACAAACACAGACCAGAAGTTAACTTCGGCCTAGGCGCGTGCGTCTAAAGCTTGAAGCATCAGAATCGGCCGTACCTTAACTTTAACTGCGTTTGTAGCCAGCGCCATAGCCAGACTGTTAAACAAACACAGACCAGAAGTTAACTTCGGCCTAGGCGCGTGCGTCTAAAGCTTGAAGCATCAGAATCGGCCGTTCACCATGACAAGAAATCGGTACTCAGTATCGGCTGCAAAAATCCTGATCAGAGCATCCCGTCGAATAGAATCGACGAATCGCGGCAGCCCTATGGGAAACACATCCCACAGCACAACCACCTGAGCCCACCTTCAGTCTACTCATCACCTTAACTTTAACTGCATTTGTAGCCAGCGCCATAGCCAGACTGATAAACAAACACAGACCAGAAGTTAACTTCGGCCTAGGCGCGTGCGTCTAAAGCTTGAAGCATCAGAATCGGCCGTTCACCATGACAAGAAATCGGTACTCAGTATCGGCTGCAAAAATCCTGATCAGAGCATCCCTACCAAAAAGAAAAGTATGCTCCCTTCGAACTGGTTGTCTTTAAAACACAAATCTTGTGTAATCCCAGGCTATCTGTAATCAGAAACACATTTAAAATAAAATCATTTCATTTCATTCACATGTGTTTCATAAACACATAATCCTTTATGGATTGCAATCCACCATCAAAATGATACATTTAATTATTCTAGCTGCTGTGAGAAAAGGTTATAAACGATCGGCCACCTGAAGGATCCTCACATGCGATAGCCTAGGGTGACCATACGTGCATGTTATTGGTCAAACTACTTTTAGATCATTACCTTCAGCAAGCATAAAAACAGGACAACAAAACCAAAACAAATTCTGGCAAGGACGCGTCCGGGAAAAATGGCACGTATGGTGTGTGTGAGAAGGTGGGATCTACGGTCAAAGTGATGCAATTACGCGTACATAGGATGTGTGTTCGACTTAAACGCAGATCGATCAGTGTTTGACATCAAAGTACATCGAGAGCATTTTGAAAGCTTGAGGAACCGTCTGTATGGTATTTTGACGTCATACACCGATCAGTCTGCACACGCAAACAAAGCCAAAACCTATATATTTTAGGCAATATAGAAATCCTGTCCAGGACGCATCTGGGAAAAATGGCATGTACGGTCACCCTACGATAGCCTAGTAGCCGGGACAACTTCTTTAAGTTTACAGACATGACGTAATGACGCAGCAGCATGCTCGAATTTCATGCGAAAACCTACCCGTACCACTCAAATTAGAAAACATTATTATAAGCTAATCGTTGTGAATCGGACTAAAGTAAGGCCATAGTTTTGAACACTGGCTGGTTATGTACTTGCTCAAATATTGATTTTGGATTCATTTTTAACCAAAAAACGTTACAGACTGCAGCTTTAAGACCTCATGCAAGGAACAAACTGTTACACATAAGTTTTGTTTCTCAACTGAATACATTAACTTAATATCGAAAATGTTTAGTATAAATCGACTGTTTACATGAATACTCAAGACACACTGAAAAATTATTTTTTGTGGTGTTGTAAAATATATTAAATTAATCATCATAAATTCTACTTGTAATATTAAAAATCAAGGAGAACAACAATTTTCAAAGTAAAATGTACACATTTAATTCATGTAATTAATGAACTGCGTGAGAAGAGTAACTCTTATTAATATTTATTTGTAATATTTATATGTTTTACAGTCATTGCACATAAATCTAGAAATATTGAGTAAATTTTAATCTACAAGTTCAGCGCGCTTGAATCCGCGCATGCATGTTTGGACCCATGCTTTGAATCAGAGGGAATGTTGAGCTTGTCACGAAGGAGATGCATGGCTGGATTTTCTCGTGTTTAAGGTAAGTTTGCCTTTCTGTTTTAGATTTCTGATTTGTAATACTTTGGTCCGTGTGCATTTCGATAGTTTGATTCTTGTTTGCTTGACTCATTATACTGTACACTGACGTTCATATTAATCACATAACCTCATTAAAGTTAACTTGCGTGCGGTCACAGTGAGTGATATTTCAGCGAAAATGTTTTCAATAGTTCCGAGATTCACAAAGCTGTTTTTCACGTAAAAACTTAAACACAATTGGAAATTACTGGAAATTATTTAACGTTGCAACTGCTAGCTAGCTAATATCGTTACTAAAAAAAACAATCGCATAGTTTAGCATAACGTTAGTTTCTGCTCTTTCGAACACTCGAAACAAATGTTACAAATAACATTGTAGTAATCTCATTAATTGTCGTGTTTTGTCGCTATGCTAAGCTAACATACTACCTAATCCTAAAGCACCTGTTGCCACCAGCGATTGTGTTTTATAGGACTAATTTTGAAAAGTGTGAATAGAAAGTGTTAGTAAAAGTGTTTTTACGCTTCTTTATGACGGTATTCAACTTATAGTTAATTCCAGTCCAGTCTTGTCAGTTATATATTTTCATTTGCTCAAACAATCTGTAATTTGTTGGTTAAAAAGCAGATTCTAATGAACACATGTTTCTATCAACAGGAAGGCTTTGGATTCACTGCAGAATAAGCCGGAGTGTGAGTTGATGAGCACACAGAAGGAGTGATTGGTCTAATTCTCATATCCAGGCAAGTATAAATCTATGCATAGATTTGCATGATATAACATTATTATTGTTTTTACCTATTTTTCACTGCATAATATAAAATTGTGGTTAAATGTTTTAGATCATTGTTATAATATCACAAATTGTGTCTGTTTATTTACAGGGTGACCTAACTCTGACGACGAGCCAATACAGTAGACACTTGAGGTGTGGGGAGGATATTTGGTTATATCAATACTACCTAGCTCTGTCAGGTTAAAACCTCATCTTGTTCTGTTTAAGTATTTTTTTCTATATTTTATACCTCCTGGGGTCAAAACTGTATGGTGCAGCAAATGCAGTTCATGTTGGTAATGGAGATTGGGATTGTATTACAGAACAGCAGACACTTGAAGTAGCATTCAGTCATACTTTATTTTTTTCTATTTTCAATAGACCAAATATCACC
>NW_015505382.1:1345245-1368051 GCF_001515645.1 Sinocyclocheilus grahami
GTCCAGACTTTAGTAGGTCATGTGAATGTGACTGATTCACTTTTATTAATGTTGGAAAAATAAAGAGATTAATTGTATTTTAGTTGTGTGATTTGTGATAAAGGTATAGATCAGAGGTTCTCAACTCTGGCACTCGAGGTCCATGTCCCTACAGAGTTTAGCAACCTGTAACTTTCTAGTAATCTTGAAGACCTTGATGAGCTTGTTCAGGTGTGTTAGCAAAAACGGTAACATTTTGAAATATTTTTACTATTTAAAATAACTGATTTCTATTTTAATATATTTTAAAATGTAATTTATTCATGCGATCAAAGCTGAATTTTCAGCATCATTACTCCAGTCTTCAGTGTCACATGATCCTTCAGCAATCATTTTAATATGCTGATTTGCTGATTATCAATATTTAAAACAGTTGAGTACATTTTTTCAGGATTCTTTGATCCAAAGATCAGCATTTATCTGAAATAAAAAGCTTTTGTAACATTATACACTATACCATTCAAATGCTCTTTTTAAATTGTATATTATAGAAATTATTACTTTCATTTAGCAAGGATGTTTTAAATTGATCAAAAGTGATGATAAAGACATTTATAATGTTACAAAATATTTCTATTTCAGATAAATGCTGTTCTTCTGAACTTTCTATTCATCAAAGAAACCTGAAAAAAATCTACTCCACTGTTTTCAACATCATAATAATAAATGTTTTTTGAGCAGCAAATCAGAATATTAGAATGATTTCTGAAGGATCATGTGACTGGAGTAATGATGCTAAAGCTCTGCTTTGAAATCACAGGAATACATTATATTTTCAAATAGAAAACAGTTATTTTAAATAGTAAAAATATTTCAAAGTGTTACCGTTTTGGCTGTATTTTGGATCAAATAAATACAGGCTTGGTGAGCAGAAGAGAATTCTTTAAAAAACATTAAAAATCTTACTGTTCAAAAACTTCTGACTGGTATGTTAGCCTATAGTTTGAAGTAAAAATATTAATATTAATCAGTAGAGTCTGAGATTTATTTGACAGTGATTTCACATTTCTTGTTTGTATGAAGGCTAAATACCAATAAAAGGTGAACATTTATTTATTTGCGCCATTTATTTCCAAAAATATTATATCGTTTTATAGAAGTAGGTTTCATAGAGTTGGCAAATTAATTTTTCTTAAGTTTGTAGGTACAGACATCTGTTGTGGCCGTTCTTGGCCGTTTTTATGAGGCTTTTTTAATAGTGTTCATATCGATATCGGAATTATATCGTATCGACCGAAATTAAGAAATATATTGTGATATACATTTTGGCCATATCGTCCAGCCCTACCTGGTATAGACAAAATGAATACAGTTTATGTGGTTATATTAATCAAAAAGAAATTAGCAATGTTTACATAATCATAGGGAGTAATATACATAAAACTAAGTAAATGGGACATCTTGATCAAAACATATAATAAAATCTACTTATTTACTTCAGTAAATAATAGGATTTACTTAATATTTTTATAAATGCAAGGTTCTTGTCTATAAAATAATAAATACAATTTACATAATTACTTTAAATAAACACTTTTAAATTAAATATAATTACGTAATATTTACTTAATTAGGGTGCAATTAGATTTAATTTCTTCATGAATGTTAAGTTTAGTAAGTAGATTTTACTTAATAGTAAGTTGTACTTGATATTAGAGCAGTAAAATTTACTTAAAATGTGTTTGTGCAATTTGTTACCAATTTTTTTTTAAAGTAAATCTTAATAGTAATTTTTTTCAGTGCAGGCACTTTGACATATTTTTGTATGTATTTGGCCCTTTTACGCGCAAAGAGATGTGTCTCTATGTGCACGCGCTTTGGGTGTGAGGCGGCTCACAGAAAGGGTTTCGCAGTCCCAGAGCGAGCAAGTACTGAATTGAGCACTTAAATGTTTTAAATTGTAACACTCAAAAGCACATGCAAATGATACATTCCGTCATCTGTCGCAAGCGTCTTTCACGTTGAAATATTTGTGGGAATTTACCACGTACAAGTGCGGAAACCGCGGGAATCAGTAGAATTATGCGCAATCCACGCAATCCCGCGCCGAAATTAATAAAAAAAGTTTAAAATTGTACACAAATTAAAGTGCAAAAGAATTATAAAAACCAATAGGTATCACTTTACAATAAGATCTTATTAGTTAACCTTAGTTAATGCATTAACATTCACAATGAGCAATAGCTACATTTGCTGCAGAATCTTTGTTAAAAAATACAACACTTAGTTCATGTTAGCGCAGTTGCAACTTTTGAATTTAACAACGTGTTATTAAATATTGGAATCACCTAAGATTAATGAATGCTTAAAATATTTTTTCATTGGCAGTTTATGTTAACCAATGAATTAATTAATGTTAACTAATGGAGCCTGAATGTGAAGTGTGACTAATCAAAACACTTTCAAACAATATCTAGGAAAAAGTGACAGAAGCAGCAGTTGTGAGTGGGGTGGCCCCTAGCCCCGCACCTGCGTTAATTGCGTTAAATACGGTTAATTTGAAAAAATTAATCGCCTGCGTTAATGCGCTAATTTTGACACCACTAATATTTACGTTTTTTAACCGTTCGTTTTGTTTACAAAGCTTCGGTACATAACGGCACTTATGTCTGTCTTACGAATGTACTGCAAATGCTCTAAAGAACGCTGAAGTCGAACAGAAATTAGATATAAAGCTCTCTGCAGCGCGTCAGTCACGCTAGTCAGGAAAGTGAGTGAAACAAACACACATTTTTATCAAATAATACATCATTAATAGTGGATTAATAAAAAAAGTTTAAAATTGTACACAAATTAAAGTGCAAAAGAATTATAAAAACCAATAGGTATCACTTTACAATAAGATCTTATTAGTTAACCTTAGTTAATGCATTAACATTCACAATGAGCAATAGCTACATTTGCTGCAGAATCTTTGTTAAAAAATACAACACTTAGTTCATGTTAGCGCAGTTGCAACTTTTGAATTTAACAACGTGTTATTAAATATTGGAATCACCTAAGATTAATGAATGCTTAAAATATTTTTTCATTGGCAGTTTATGTTAACTAATGAATTAATTAATGTTAACTAATGGAGCCTGAATGTGAAGTGTGACTAATCAAAACACTTTCAAACAATATCTAGGAAAAAGTGACAGAAGCAGCAGTTGTGAGTGGGGTGGCCCCTAGCCCCGCACCTGCGTTAATTGCGTTAAATACGGTTAATTTGAAAAAATTAATCGCCTGCGTTAATGCGCTAATTTTGACACCACTAATATTTACGTTTTTTAACCGTTCGTTTTGTTTACAAAGCTTCGGTACATAACGGCACTTATGTCTGTCTTACGAATGTACTGCAAATGCTCTAAAGAACGCTGAAGTCGAACAGAAATTAGATATAAAGCTCTCTGCAGCGCGTCAGTCACGCTAGTCAGGAAAGTGAGTGAAACAAACACACATTTTTATCAAATAATACATCATTAATAGTGGTTCACTTCCGCGATTTGGTACGATTGCGTTCACATCAGCAGCGAAGCTGACCCCAGACCACCCTTTTTAAGTGGACTCGGGTACAGTTCGCAGGTGCGCACCCGAGGTCGGAAGACAGCGTTCACATCATTCAAACGAACCGTACTCTGACGTCAATCGAACCCGGGTGTGCACCAAAAATGCTAGTGTGAAAGCACCCTTAAACACCTTTCAGAAACAGAAAGTAGCGCAGCTGCTTTGTTTACGGGGTTTCAGGAGTAACGGCTGCATTTCTGCTGTTCAGCTCCATCTGCTGTCAAAGAGTGAAAGTGCACTTTCCCCAGAGCATCTCTCAAGCACTCAGTCATGCGCTTCTCATCCGTGCTTGTTTACATCAGAGTGCACACGCGTCTTTGACGCAGCATAAAGAGGTGTTGTGCATTGTGACCAGTTAATGGGAAAAGTATTCTTAAAATTAGTGGTTGACCGATATGGGTTTTTTGACAGCCAATGCCGATGCCGATATCTTGGAAAGCAGGGTGGCCGATGGCCGATATAAAGCCAATATCATTTTATTTATTTAAATTTATATTTAAGAAATTTGAAATAATTTGAAAATGGATTAAAAATAATTGTGTAAAATAAATATAATTATACTTTAGAAGACAAAGCATTTTTCACAAATAAATAAATATTTAATAAAAATCTAATTAAAAAGGAAGTAAACACGGTAACCAACAGGGCAACTTCTGGGAAGTTTGTGTGAATCTTTAGGTTTTTTTTTTTTTCAAATAAAGCCAAGGTAACACTCATTTTACATAAAAAAATTTAAGTCTGTCAATCGCATGTCTTCAGTGAAGCTGAACTCTCCTCCTGTCAGCATTCAATTTGCATGGATCGACCGTCACCCAGAGAACATGCGATCATGCAGGATACAAATGCACACTTCACAAGATCTCAACTTGATTTGACTAATGCCGAGTTCACACTGCACGATTTTAGCCCGATTTTTTACTCGCCGACAGGTTTTGCGAAATCGCCGACAAATGCCCGAAATCGGAGGCAGATCAGTGCTCGTTCACACGAGTGACAATCACGCAGTGTGAATTATCAAAGACACGATCTGAGGGAATCGCCAACACGTCGCCAACGCCCGCAAAATATTTGCCATGCTAAATATCTGGAGCTGTCGGCGATTCACAATAACGCTGTGTGAAATGAGTTCTGACTGAAAAACACATCGGCGATGACCTACAGCCAATGGGAGACCAAGATACAGGGCAGCAGGAAGTTATATGAAATGTAGTTTGCGGACCAGTGTTGCCAAATTCGTGATTGCCGCCGGTTGTTTTTTATGTCAGCAGGTTGAAGCGACCCCAATAACGTTATATTTAGGCCCTGGAATGTGAATTGTACCAAGAGAACCCCACCAAAAAAAAAATTATTTTACCCTCCCCCCAAACGCGATTTTTACTGGGGGACCCCCTCGAAAGCAATTGGGCTATTTTCAGGCTAGTTTTAAGTAGTAATTGGGTGGGTTTTGTAGCGAAAACCTGTCAACCCTGCACCAGACAGAGCTGTCTGCAATTCTTCCTATTGTAAAGTCATGCAGTGTGTAACCTCCGGTCGTCGTTCCATCGTGCAGTGTGAACACAGCAACAACTGAATGCTACCCCAGATAGTCGTTCAGTGTGAAACCAACAGTGATGCGACGTCTTTGAAAATCGTGCAGTGTGAACTCGGCATAAGTCTGCAAGGTTTGTGAAATTAAATGTTCATTAGTCATTCAAAGATTTGTTTAAATGATATAAACACGTGTTTGTGGAATGCTGACGGCAAATGAGAAAGTATTATAATGTTTGCCTTTCTATTACTAATAATATTAAAGCAATCGTTATAATACTTTTTTGTACACATTTTAATTCATTTGTTTAACAGTTCTATCTGATTATTAGATATCCATATTAGACAGAACTGAACGACGACAGCGAATAAGAGGGAGAATGTGAGCGGTGTGCGCTCAGGCGCTGCGGCTGCCGTTCTCAGCGCCGTCAAAATAAAAGTCCCGCCCCGAACACATCGGCTAAACAGAAAAACTTATCGGCCGATGCCGATATTTGAAAAATACCAAATATTTTATATACCACTACTTAAAATGCATTCAAAATTCGGAATAATTTCTAATAAATAATTATTCTCTGTATTTTGAGGTGCCCATGATAACAATAACGTGCATATTCATTATCGTGATATATCGCATTACCGAATACCGGCACATGTCTAGCATGAACTAAATATCATCTTAACATCAGCTGATTAAAGGGCAATTCTGATCCTAGAGTAGGGGTGTGCGATATGATTTTTGATCATGGACGATAAAATTGTCTCCACGATCTGCTTTGAAGAAATATCGTAGTATCGTGCTACAGTGCACATTCAATCAGTTACAGTTCTGGTGCCTCTGTCTCAATCTCAATATACTGTAGGCTACAACGCGACATACATTCACATCAGTGTTAATTCAGCGCTAGAGTTACTCTCAAGGGACACTGCACTTATTCACAATCACAAAAGTACATTATTTGCATCTGCTTTAAAGCCTTGCCGGTTAAACGTTTCATTCGCGTGCTGTTCAGGCATGCACTTATTCTGAGCGCCGACACCTGAAGCACGCGATCTTAAAAAAACTGTCAAACAGCGCCTGATTACTGAACTAAGTTATCTTTTGCGCTAATACTGTCAAAACACACAAGGTTTACATATCGACTCAGTTGATTATGTCTAAAATGAAAGTAAACAGTTTCTGTGTATTATTCAGTTACGTGTCTGTGTATTAGATAGGGTTTGGTATCGTTTGGGGTTTTTTTCGATACCGGTGCCAAATTGATAACTTTAAAACTGTTCTGGTGCCTAAACGGTGCACCGATACTTATTAAAAAAATGAATAAATAAAAATTCCCCCCAAAAATTATGAATTGGCCATTAGCACTATAAACACATGATGTCTGTTTCATTCATACTGGACGCCAGAGGGCGCCCTCGCACAGAAAATCCACATACCTAGTCATAGAAGTAGCGAAACTCAGGAAATCCCTTATATGGACAAAGGCATCGCTATTATAGCTAGTGGTCGACCGATATATTGCCAAGGCCGATATATCGGTCGATATTGGGCATTTTTTAAATATCGGCATCGTCCGATAAGTTTTCCTGTTTGGCCGATGCGTTCGAGGCGGGACTTTTATTTTGACGGCGCTGAGAACGGCAGTGCCTGAGCACACAGTGCTCACATTCTCCCTCTTGTTCGATGTCGTCGTTAACAGTTGTCTAATACAGATAGAAGTCTGTCTAATAATCAGATAGAACGGTTAAACAAAGGAATTAAAATGTATACAAAAAGTCTTATAACGACTGATTTTATATTATTAGTAATAGAAAGGCAAACATTATAATACTTTCTTGTTTGCCGTCAGCATTCAGCAAATACGCATTTATATCATTTAAACAAATCTTTGAATGACTAATGAACATCTAATTTCAAAAACCATGCAAACTTAGTGGGATCCAGTTGTGAGATCTTGTGAAGTGTGCATTTGTATTCTGCATGATCGCGAATTGATGCGAAATATGATTAATGCACACAAACTTCCCAGAATACTGAGTGCCCTGTTGGTTACAGTTTACTTCCTTTTTAATTATATTTTTATAAAATATTTATTTATTTGTAAAAAAAAAAAATACTTTGTCATCTAAAGTATAAGTATGTTTATTTAACACATTTATTTTGAATACATTTTCAAATGATTTAAAATTTCTTAAATATTAATTAAAATAAATAAAATTATATCGGCCATCATGCTTTCCAAGATGTCAGCATCGGCTGTCAAAAAAACAATATCGGTCAACCACTAAGTTAACTGAGTAAACAGAACATATAGGCCTAAACGTTTTGAATGATAAAACAAAGAGAATAAACACTCGACTGAGACAATATAGGCCTAGTTTATCGGTTTTATTCAAGCCATCTGGTATTTTCATAATAATTAAGTATTATTACTATTAAAGTAGCCTATGGAACATATTTTCTGCCTCATTCTGTGACAAGAAGCCACATCAGATCACAAAAGGAAGCATTTGACTGGTGTTGTGGAGTAAAAAGGTTATAATTAGAGCCCGACCGATATGGGTTTTTTGGGGGCCAATACCGACATTAAAGAATAAAAAAAGACAGATACCGATATATCGGTCGATATTCTTTATATGTAGGCTATATTATAGTACAGTATAGTTACTGACCTGTTTTTTATTTATTCATCAAAAATAAGACAAATTCCATGAAATTCAGCGTTATACAGTAAATTCCGTTTTTATGACTGGATTCCACGATTCCGTCCATGTTTTCTGCATCGCGGAAATCATAGGGCCCTAGCCCTACTAATGTAGCAAACGAATATGATAAGCTCACTGTGAGAGTAAAAGACGAGGGCATTGATGTTTATTTACTTAGCATTGAGTCTCTCCAAGTAGGTAACAACATAGCATTAAATCACCATTCAAAAGACTCAAGTCACCACCACACTGCCGTTTATTGGACTGCAGAAAGATACTAACTTTTCAATCTGCTACGTTACTGACTGTACTGACAAACTATGCTGACACAGTGTCTGCGCTGCAACAGAACGCGTCAAAGCAACCGTTGAAAATCATTTGAACTTCTGTCAGCACGTCATAAATGGAACGAGGCATCAGTTTACTGAATCCGGTGTAGACAACATAATGGGTTCTATTCTAAATATGGCACCGGTACCTATGTAACCGGTATGCACTAGAACCGAATCCGAATGCAGATTTTGGTGCCATGCCTGAGCTTTCGATTGAAATATTTGTCCTCTGGTTCTCCGAAACGGACGTAAGAAGCATCATCACTGGCACCGCACGTGAAAATTTTTTTTCCGATTGACAAAATGCACGTGAACAAGTCGGAAAGGTCTAATAATACAAATTCAACACATCTTTGTAGTAACGAGAGTGTCCCTGTTGTTTTCACATTCGACTTAAAAGCACAACTCAGGAAATGAGAGCATCCGAGGAGTGCGTGAATGCAGTAATTACACTTGCTCTGATGGCATCAGGCAGCCTTCCGTTAACTAAGCTAAACATGCTTAAATTAAAATGCTTCCCTAAAACTAAACTTCCCTTGTATTCACATTTCTAAACCTGTTGTCCAACAAAAAAGAACATTATAACTAGAGCCCGACCGATATATAGTTTAGCCGATATTATCGGCCGATATGAGCCTGTCGCCGACATATTGGTATCGGCGAATATGCCGCCGATATGAATTTTTTTTTCTACAGAACATATAACGCAGATTAAAGGCTTCTGAACGGTGTAATTATTTAGTTTGTCCAGCAGAGCGCGCTCCATTGTTTGCTACTGGACCCAGGTCAGTGTAGCGTAGAGATGCGCGGATGAGCTCAAACTTCACCCCGAGTCCTCTGCTTCAAATTATCCGCCCGCCACCCACCCGCACCTATATTTGATCGTCACATTACAATGATTCTAATTCTTTGTTTTGCATGATTATATGATGAATGGATGGTTTATTTTAACAGCAGATTCAGTGACGTTAGAGCCTAGAGCTGATCTGCGCTTCACGGCACGTGTCTGCGGCGCATTAAAGCCTGTGTTACGGCCACCGGAGCTGATCGCGGCCACTCAATGCTGGTGTTTACCGGCCGCACCGCGGCCCAGAACTCATGCTTATCACATTGGTCACATCACATCGCGCTGCGCGACAAAATACAATAGAATTCTATTGTATTTTGTCGCGCAGCGCGATGTGATGTGACCAATGTGATAAGCATGAGTTCTGGGCCGCGGTGCGGCCGGTAAACACCAGCATTGAGTGGCCGCGATCAGCTCCGGTGGCCGTAACACAGGCTTTAATGCGCCGCAGACACGTGCCGTGAAGCGCAGATCAGCTCTAGGCTCTAACGTCACTGAATCTGCTGTTAAAATAAACCATCCATTCATCATATAATCATGCAAAACAAAGAATTAGAATCATTGTAATGTGACGATCAAATATAGGTGCGGGTGGGTGGCGGGCGGATAATTTGAAGCAGAGGACTCGGGGTGAAGTTTGAGCTCATCCGCGCATCTCTACGCTACACTGACCTGGGTCCAGTAGCAAACAATGGAGCGCGCTCTGCTGGACAAACTAAATAATTACACCGTTCAGAAGCCTTTAATCTGCGTTATATGTTCTGTAGAAAAAAAAATTCATATCGGCGGCATATTCGCCGATACCAATATGTCGGCGACAGGCTCATATCGGCCGATAATATCGGCTAAACTATATATCGGTCGGGCTCTAGTTATAATGTTCTTTTTTGTTGGACAACAGGTTTAGAAATGTGAATACAAGGGAAGTTTAGTTTTAGGGAAGCATTTTAATTTAAGCATGTTTAGCTTAGTTAACGGAAGGCTACCTACAGCCATCAGAGCACGTGTAATTACTGCATTCATGTGCTCCTCGGATGCTCTCATTTCCCGAGTTGTGAAAATGTGGAGATGTGAAAACAACATGGACGCTCGCGTTCAGAGGTTAAACGGATCGTAGTTGATCCGTGATCCGTACAGACCAAGCCCCACGGTTCGGCACGCATGTGATCCGCGAATTAATTGCAAAATGTAACCATAATAGAGTATAAGTTTATCATTTGTTCGTATTTACACAAGCAAGCAAATTTTAAACAATTCCAGAGAGAAAAGGCGAAAGGGAACTCAATTAGTTGGACAGCTGCACACACTTGAAGCGCACACACGCGTTTCAGACGGTGCGCGAACACCAAGCTGAATCCTATCAACAGACACATACACATACAATTATGACAAAATACCCATCTCAACAATCATTCAGGTAAACACAGTCAGTTATGTCTCAAGTGAATGAAAACAGCTGAGAGAGAAATCGGATGTGATGTGTATCATTATATCGGATCCGTGCATCAGGTCTTATAGGGACAGCGGCCTATAAATACTGCTGCTGTCATTAATGATCATCAAACAACAAAACAGCTGTGATAAAAATCTATATTTAATTTATGCAGTGAAAACTCTGCAGTGTTATTTTCCCTAATTATTACATTTCTTTATTTGAATACTACCAACCTTATTTTATTTGTAACATATTATTCTGTATTTATCTATGCTTGTACTTTGTGTGTTTTCTCTCAAGCATACTGGCGGTTCTCTTGTCTCTTTAATCATGTTTAACATTTCTTAGTTAATCTAGTAGTATTTGCTGTGGTATCAAAGAAGTACTTTGCTTTAAGTAATAAATGGAAAGCAAATTAAATTGAAATATTTTTATTTTCTTGCTGATCCGAAAAATGATCCGATCCGTGGGTCAAAAACGGTAATGTGATCCGAACCGTGAGATTTGTGATCTACAAAGATTTGTTGGATTTGTATTATTAGATTTCCGACTTTAGTTCACGTGCATTTTCTCAGTCGGGAAATTATTTTTCACGTGCGGTGCCAGTGATGATGCTTCTTACGTCCGTTTTGGAAAACCAGAGGACAAATATTTCAATCGATAGCTCAGGCATGGCACCGAAATCTGCATTCTGATTCGGTTCTAGTACTTACCGGTTACATAGGTGCCATATTGGTACCGGATTTCGGTACCCAACCCTAATATTAGATGCGTGCAGCTCTTAAAGGGACAGTATTAAACATGCTGCTGACTGTCATTAAAGGGATGGTTCACCCTAAAATTATTTTCTATTATTTACTTACATGTTGTCCCAAACCTGTATTAATTTCTTTCTTATGCTGAACACAAAAGATGATATTTTGAAGAATGTGGGCAACCAAACAGTTGCTGGCCCACATTGAATTTGATAGTAGGAAATAAATACTAAGTCACTGTGGACCAGCAGCTGTTTGGTTTTCCACGTTCTTCAATAGTTCTTCTGAATATATGTTCAGCAGAAGAAAGAAACCCATTCAGGTTAAAACAAATTTTGAGTGAGTAAATGATGGTATAAAAATAAAACACTGTGACAGATTTGACAGAAAGATGACAGAATTTTTATTTTGGGTGATCTATTCCTTTAATGTTAATAAAACGATCAAAACACAAAGAGAAAAATCACTCACTACTCTTAACTGAAAAACTTTAATACAGTTTCTTTGATAGGAATCAATCTATAGTGTTTTATTTTTATATTTGTTCATTCAATATCTTGAATGCTCCTGCTAAATACACCTATTGTACCTTAAAATAAAGCAATGTTGTTTTATTTGTATAATATGTGTATTTAAAATGTGTATCTTTGTTCTTATTTTTTAATAACAAAGATAAAATAATGACAGATTTTTATCTTTGCCCACTTTGGCCTAAATATCTGCCATCCTTTTTTATATTGTGTTACCTTGAAAGGATTTGTCTTTATAATATGGAAATTAGCTGTAATGCTCAGACAACTTGCAAAATAGTAAAAACCAACATGACAAAGAATCGTGAATCGTGATATATCTTTAAAAAAATCGTGAAATGACATTTTTGCCATATCGCCCACCCCTATCCTAAAGGCTTCATGTCCTCATGACTGAACATAAAAAGCAAACTATTATAGATATAAAATGTATTTAAAAGACATTGTACGGGACATGTGAATATCTTTTAGTTATTCCACAAGTTTTGACGCGTATCTTCCTATCTTGTATTCATCACTCGAAGTCCATCGTTTCCTTTATCGTGGTTTATTCTTCCAAGTCAATAAAGAATCCCATTTCTCGAATACAGCATAATCCTCTTGTTCAGCAATATCTTCTCAATAACTTATTTGTAGAGATACTATACTTGTAAGCCAATTTATGCTATATCATATACAATTATGAAACGGTCAAAAGCTTGTGTTCTCCCACCGTTCGTCTGAACTTGTGCATGTGCGTGAATATCTTTTTACGTGAACTACAAAAAATGACGTCACTGAACATGCGCAGTAAGAACAAATACAAACCAAATAAATATATTGAACAGTAAATTACTTACTAACAAGAACAATTATTGTACCAAATTGACATAATAAAAATGTGAAAATATAAATTCTGAAATATGAAATATGGCTCTTACAGACATTTTTGGGGGTGTTATTCAATACAGCAATCAGCTATTTCACTCTGGGCACACAAACGCCACAAATAACAAACAAGCCTACTAACTTATTAAAAATGAAAACAGGCCAAACACAGTTATCCCAGATTGCCATTGGAGGGGTATGCTTTTTCTACCTAGAATATAAACTACTCCATATTACTATTACTATTGCCATTTATGTCTAACCTGTTTACATAGGTTATAACACTTATAAAAAAAAGCCAGTTTTAGAGGAAATTACCAAATTTGAATGCCCTTAAACACAAAAAAATTAATGTCACTATATTTTGTACATTCCACTTGCACCTGTGTCTTTTGCAGCTTCTTGTACATAATGTGGTGTAGTCATTAGATGCTAGTTCAAATTTTAAAAAAATGCTTCTACAAAAAAGTTTCATCTGCAGATATGGCCTTGTTTAGAGATCTGTGCCTTTGTGCATACGGACATCTGACTACTAAGTAGTGATTGTGTTTTTCAGCAATAGTGTGCGCCCTTAATTTACAGAGAAAAGAAGGTCAGGGAAAAATCTCCATACAAGTTCTTTGTGCATTTTTCTTTTTTTCTACTTGTTGCTTTGCACGTTTTGTTAGAAAATGTTTATTTACTATTTATTCAAGTTTTTTAAGGTATAATAGGGTCTAATATTTTGATACTTAATTTCCATGATCTAAATATTCTTAAAAATTAAAAGTTTGTTGTCATTTGGAAGTGTGTAGGCCTTCTTGCATTATTATTCGGTTACATTATGATTATATATTCAGTGGCATAAAATGGTGTTTAAAATGACAATAATATCGCTTATCGCAATTATTTCTGGGGCAATATATCGCACAACAAAAAGTTGGTATCGTGACAGGCCTAAATAATATAATTGTATGCAAAGTTTAAAATAAAAGCACTGCTGTCCTCAAATGTCAAGAATGTCAAAACTCAAGACTGGCTGTATGAAATTAGCTATGCCATTTCACTATCTGATGTGGCGACAGCATTCCACGCAGTTACCCAGGCTGACTGAGATTTACACAGCAAGTATACAGTCCATTTCCTCCACACATTCCTGTCGTCTGAATGTGGACCCGCCAAACTCATTTTGACTGCACTTCCAGATATTCAGCTTTGGGACAAATCAGTCTGTTCTTCAAAAAGCTACACTTAAGTTTCCTTAAGTCAAAATGCAACAGGCTTCATTGAACTACAACACAGTCCGTCATTATCCCAATCACCATCATCAAACATGTTCACAAAACAAATTCACTGATAGGGTCAGTTACCGTTATCCCAAACTCCTCTGTAGTGTGGAAGGATTATTATTTCCCTGAAAGCAGAACAGCCGGCAAAATGAATGAGCAGCATCAGAGACGCTGAAAACACACCTCCATCTGCCAACTCAGAACACAGAAGAGGCTGGTGCTACAATCATTGTCAGTGACAGACAACGGGTGTGTACTTGCGTGCTTGAAAAAATGCAAACCATGCACAGCGACGTATCAGTGAAAGCATCAGTGGCGTTCATGTCATGATGAAGTGGCAACCTCCCGCTCTCTCTCTTGAAACCAACACGGAAGTGACTAAAACTGCAATTCATCGACTGGCTGCTACAGACTGGCTCCAAAAGGGAGTCACTCCCATAGACTTCCCTTGTTAAAATGCCCAACTTTCCAGCAGAAAAAATAAATGTTTACAGCCTGGTACAAAAAGTTGTTTTGGTCTATATAGGTAATTTTGCCCTTCATGACAACTGTGAGGGGGGTGAATCTTTTTATAACTTATCCGTTTAAATTATATTAAGCCTTAAAGTTCTGCATAATTAAGGGCTGACAGGTGGATTGCCGCTCTGCCCTGCAAAAGACAAAAGACCTTTGTGAAATGGAGAAAAATGGCTTTAAACAGGGTCAAAAACGGTAATGTGATCCGAACCGTGAGATTTGTGATCTACAAAGATTTGTTGGATTTGTATTATTAGATTTCCGACTTTAGTTCACGTGCATTTTCTCAGTCGGGAAATTATTTTTCACGTGCGGTGCCAGTGATGATGCTTCTTACGTCCGTTTTGGAAAACCAGAGGACAAATATTTCAATCGATAGCTCAGGCATGGCACCGAAATCTGCATTCTGATTCGGTTCTAGTACTTACCGGTTACATAGGTGCCATATTGGTACCGGATTTCGGTACCCAACCCTAATATTAGATGCGTGCAGCTCTTAAAGGGACAGTATTAAACATGCTGCTGACTGTCATTAAAGGGATGGTTCACCCTAAAATTATTTTCTATTATTTACTTACATGTTGTCCCAAACCTGTATTAATTTCTTTCTTATGCTGAACACAAAAGATGATATTTTGAAGAATGTGGGCAACCAAACAGTTGCTGGCCCACATTGAATTTGATAGTAGGAAATAAATACTAAGTCACTGTGGACCAGCAGCTGTTTGGTTTTCCACGTTCTTCAATAGTTCTTCTGAATATATGTTCAGCAGAAGAAAGAAACCCATTCAGGTTAAAACAAATTTTGAGTGAGTAAATGATGGTATAAAAATAAAACACTGTGACAGATTTGACAGAAAGATGACAGAATTTTTATTTTGGGTGATCTATTCCTTTAATGTTAATAAAACGATCAAAACACAAAGAGAAAAATCACTCACTACTCTTAACTGAAAACTTTAATACAGTTTCTTTGATAGGAATCAATCTATAGTGTTTTATTTTTATATTTGTTCATTCAATATCTTGAATGCTCCTGCTAAATACACCTATTGTACCTTAAAATAAAGCAATGTTGTTTTATTTGTATAATATGTGTATTTAAAATGTGTATCTTTGTTCTTATTTTTTAATAACAAAGATAAAATAATGACAGATTTTTATCTTTGCCCACTTTGGCCTAAATATCTGCCATCCTTTTTTATATTGTGTTACCTTGAAAGGATTTGTCTTTATAATATGGAAATTAGCTGTAATGCTCAGACAACTTGCAAAATAGTAAAAACCAACATGACAAAGAATCGTGAATCGTGATATATCTTTAAAAAAATCGTGAAATGACATTTTTGCCATATCGCCCACCCCTATCCTAAAGGCTTCATGTCCTCATGACTGAACATAAAAAGCAAACTATTATAGATATAAAATGTATTTAAAAGACATTGTACGGGACATGTGAATATCTTTTAGTTATTCCACAAGTTTTGACGCGTATCTTCCTATCTTGTATTCATCACTCGAAGTCCATCGTTTCCTTTATCGTGGTTTATTCTTCCAAGTCAATAAAGAATCCCATTTCTCGAATACAGCATAATCCTCTTGTTCAGCAATATCTTCTCAATAACTTATTTGTAGAGATACTATACTTGTAAGCCAATTTATGCTATATCATATACAATTATGAAACGGTCAAAAGCTTGTGTTCTCCCACCGTTCGTCTGAACTTGTGCATGTGCGTGAATATCTTTTTACGTGAACTACAAAAAATGACGTCACTGAACATGCGCAGTAAGAACAAATACAAACCAAATAAATATATTGAACAGTAAATTACTTACTAACAAGAACAATTATTGTACCAAATTGACATAATAAAAATGTGAAAATATAAATTCTGAAATATGAAATATGGCTCTTACAGACATTTTTGGGGGTGTTATTCAATACAGCAATCAGCTATTTCACTCTGGGCACACAAACGCCACAAATAACAAACAAGCCTACTAACTTATTAAAAATGAAAACAGGCCAAACACAGTTATCCCAGATTGCCATTGGAGGGGTATGCTTTTTCTACCTAGAATATAAACTACTCCATATTACTATTACTATTGCCATTTATGTCTAACCTGTTTACATAGGTTATAACACTTATAAAAAAAAGCCAGTTTTAGAGGAAATTACCAAATTTGAATGCCCTTAAACACAAAAAAATTAATGTCACTATATTTTGTACATTCCACTTGCACCTGTGTCTTTTGCAGCTTCTTGTACATAATGTGGTGTAGTCATTAGATGCTAGTTCAAATTTTAAAAAAATGCTTCTACAAAAAAGTTTCATCTGCAGATATGGCCTTGTTTAGAGATCTGTGCCTTTGTGCATACGGACATCTGACTACTAAGTAGTGATTGTGTTTTTCAGCAATAGTGTGCACCCTTAATTTACAGAGAAAAGAAGGTCAGGGAAAAATCTCCATACAAGTTCTTTGTGCATTTTTCTTTTTTTCTACTTGTTGCTTTGCACGTTTTGTTAGAAAATGTTTATTTACTATTTATTCAAGTTTTTTAAGGTATAATAGGGTCTAATATTTTGATACTTAATTTCCATGATCTAAATATTCTTAAAAATTAAAAGTTTGTTGTCATTTGGAAGTGTGTAGGCCTTCTTGCATTATTATTCGGTTACATTATGATTATATATTCAGTGGCATAAAATGGTGTTTAAAATGACAATAATATCGCTTATCGCAATTATTTCTGGGGCAATATATCGCACAACAAAAAGTTGGTATCGTGACAGGCCTAAATAATATAATTGTATGCAAAGTTTAAAATAAAAGCACTGCTGTCCTCAAATGTCAAGAATGTCAAAACTCAAGACTGGCTGTATGAAATTAGCTATGCCATTTCACTATCTGATGTGGCGACAGCATTCCACGCAGTTACCCAGGCTGACTGAGATTTACACAGCAAGTATACAGTCCATTTCCTCCACACATTCCTGTCGTCTGAATGTGGACCCGCCAAACTCATTTTGACTGCACTTCCAGATATTCAGCTTTGGGACAAATCAGTCTGTTCTTCAAAAAGCTACACTTAAGTTTCCTTAAGTCAAAATGCAACAGGCTTCATTGAACTACAACACAGTCCGTCATTATCCCAATCACCATCATCAAACATGTTCACAAAACAAATTCACTGATAGGGTCAGTTACCGTTATCCCAAACTCCTCTGTAGTGTGGAAGGATTATTATTTCCCTGAAAGCAGAACAGCCGGCAAAATGGCATCAGAGCATCAGAGACGCTGAAAACACACCTCCATCTGCCAACTCAGAACACAGAAGAGGCTGGTGCTACAATCATAGAGACAACGAGACAACGGGTGTGTACTTGCGTGCTTGAAAAAATGCAAACCATGCACAGCGACGTATCAGTGAAAGCATCAGTGGCGTTCATGTCATGATGAAGTGGCAACCTCCCGCTCTCTCTCTTGAAACCAACACGGAAGTGACTAAAACTGCAATTCATCGACTGGCTGCTACAGACTGGCTCCAAAAGGGAGTCACTCCCATAGACTTCCCTTGTTAAAATGCCCAACTTTCCAGCAGAAAAAATAAATGTTTACAGCCTGGTACAAAAAGTTGTTTTGGTCTATATAGGTAATTTTGCCCTTCATGACAACTGTGAGGGGGGTGAATCTTTTTATAACTTATCCGTTTAAATTATATTAAGCCTTAAAGTTCTGCATAATTAAGGGCTGACAGGTGGATTGCCGCTCTGCCCTGCAAAAGACAAAAGACCTTTGTGAAATGGAGAAAAATGGCTTTAAACATTTTTATTTGTCCAGAAAAATTAAAGGGGTCCTATTACGCTCTTTTACAAAGTCTTGATTTTGTTTTGGTGGTGTACTAGAACAGGCTCTCATACTAGGTTGTTCGAAAAACATTATTTTCACATATTTTACATTATTACAACACCTCTCTCCTCAGTCTGGCATGAACGGCTCGAATAGTTCCTGTATCAAATGAAGGCTCGAGACATTCGTTGTCGTTTATGAAAAGTGATTTCTGTTAAATAAAATATCTTAAAATATCGCTAATTTTGATACCACTAATATACAGTATATACAGTATATACATATATATAAATTATACATAGCCTATATATATATATATATATATATATATATATACACGTTTATATCAACACCGCGCCACCGGCGGTAGTTGGTCCATTACAACAGCGGTGGTAAAAATCTGCCACCGTCACAGCCCTAACTGGAGCATGTCCTTTCGCCCTGCTGTCTTTATGTCTACAATTAGAGACACAGCCCTCAGTCCTCCCGGGTACTGCTAAACTAATCCACCCACAAACCAAACATCAGCCACAGAACAGGAGAGAGTGGAAAAATACGATCAGAGGAGGAGGCCTGGATATGACTGTCTGTAAACAGGTCATGAATTAAGTGAGTTTCTTTCTCCAAATTCAAAACAGGTTTCCCTGGTTTTCACAGTCTAACACTATGTTCTAAGCAGGTGTGACACTGATAAAGATTCCAGCGACAAATAATTTCGGTGTGACAGTGAATATGACAATAGGGTGTGACGTGACACAGTCGATCACAGAACACAGCTAATCAGATCAGTTCTCTCTGTTTGTGTGCTCTCACAATGCACTAAATTAATTTTATTTATTTATTTAGTCATTTATCAGACGCTTTTATCCAAAGCGACTTACAAATGAGGACAACAGAAGCAATCAATTGTAGTATTAAAACAACTAAAAACAGATCCAAAACTAAAAGCTAAAACTTTATAAATACTACCTATACACATTTAAAAAATAAAGAGATTAAATAAAAATGACAAATGCATACAACAAAACTTAACATTTAAATGAAAAACAAAAAATAAAGCTAAAAACAATTCAAAATATTACAGAACAAAAGGTATGAGTATAATAATGATTCTAACATAACACTACTAAGCCAAACACCAAAAAAATTATAAACTACATGTGTATGTACAACTACACACACACATATATATATGTGTAGCATTCAGTGCAGCATTCAGTACCCCATCAGTTGTTCCAAATAAATATTTATTCTTCTTATAATTATTATTTTATTCAAATATTGTCTAATTGTGTCTTATTTACTATTAAACATTTTCAAACTAAACTTGCTTACACTACCATCTTAAATCATATTTCTATCACTGATGAAAAAGACAAATTTAATTAGCCTATTCTATTCATGTTTGTATGTGAACTCGAAATCAACCCCAACTTTGCTTTAAAAAGCATCACAAGATCTCCTAACCGAAGATCACATGATCGTCAAGTGATTTATTATTATTATTATTATTATTATTAGGGCTTCATGTTAATGTTAATTTAATTTAATTTAAAAAAAGTGCATCTTTTTGGTAAAAACTCAACTTGTTGTGTTTGGAGGAGAAAGAATGCTGAGTTGCATCCAAAGAGCACCATACCTACTGTGAAGCATGGGGGTGGAAACATCATGCTTTGGGGCTGTTTTTCTGCTAAGGGACCAGGACGACTGATCCGTGTAAACGAAAGAATGAATGGGGCCATGTATCATGAGATTTTGAGTGAAAACCTCCTTCCATCAGCAAGGGCATTGAAGATGAAACGTGGCTGGGTCTTTCAGCATGACAATGATCCCAACCACACCGCCCGGGCAACGAAGGAGTGGCTTCGTAAGAAGCATTTCAAGGTCCTTCAAGCATTTTCAAGTCTCCAGCTCTCAACCCCATAGAAAATCTTTGGAGGGAGTTGAAAATTTTTATTTTAATTTTTTAAACGTAGAGAGTGTGTTAATTTGTGCAATGATAACCTACCAGCAATGTGAATATGATTTTTTTATATATTAGAATGAGTACATTACAATATAAATTTATTGTACGCGTACATTATTATTTTAAAAACAAGATGTAAACATGGTGAACCATGGGGGTGGAAACTTCATGCTTTGGGGCTGTTTTTCTGCAAAGGTACCAGGACGAGTGATCCGTGTAAACGAAAGAATGAATGGGGCCATGTATCGTGAGATTTTGAGTGAAAACCTCCTTCCATCAGCAAGGGCATTGAAGATGAAACGTGGCTGGGTCTTTCAGCATGACAATGATCCCAAACACACCGCCCGGGCAACGAAGGAGTGGCTTCGTAAGAAGCATTTCAAGGTCCTTCAAGCATTTTCAAGTCTCCAGCTCTCAACCCCATAGAAAATCTTTGGAGGGAGTTGAAAATTTTTATTTTAATTTTTTAAACGTAGAGAGTGTGTTAATTTGTGCAATGATAACCTACCAGCAATGTGAATATGATTTTTTTATATATTAGAATGAGTACATTACAATATAAATTTATTGTACGCGTACATTATTATTTTAAAAACAAGATGTAAACATGAAACATATGCCATTACCTATATTGTACTGTGGTACAGTTATGGATGCTCTTCATAATGCAGAAGTCAACTGCCTGCACTGACAATAGTTAGAAATGGCACTATAGTATGCAGTGTTTAATAAACAGCTGTTTTACTAAATTCTGCTGAGGTGAAATTCAGTGCAGTCCCGTATCATGATACGTATTGTATTCTGGCCATTTTGCGCTTCTTTATCGTGATATGTATTGTATCATGACTTGCTGGTGATACACAGTCCTACCACACACTATAGCTGCGATACAAAATCGAGCTCCCTATAGGAACAACCTTTTCTGGCCTCATCTGATGCAAAGGTTCTTCCAAAAGATTGGCATCTTAATTGCGTTGCCTACTAAGACGTAATGTATACTTTATAAAGAAGGCAAACCTTGAATATACTGCGATGAGCTCAGTGAAAAGAATACATGTAGGATTTAGGGCTGCATGATTATAAAAAATATATAATATCACATAATTGTGATCATTAATTTTGATTACAGTAATATAATTCAGATACTTTTTTTGTGGGCATGCACACAATGTATGATCAATATACTGTATCATTATTAGAGCCCGACCAATATGGTTTTTTGGGGGGCTGATGCCGATATCGATATTAGGGAGTAAAAAAAGACCAATATCGATATATCGGCCGATATTCTTTATGTGTAGGCTATATGTGACTAGGGTTGGGTACCGAAATCTGTATTTTTAAAGGTACCGACCGAATTGCGTCGGTACTACAGAGTACCGATTCACATTAAATCAATCGGTGCCAAATTTCGGTACCTGAGAACGCGTCTGGGAGCATACGCTACAGAGAGAGAAAGAGAGACCCTGTGACGTAATGTCACCCCTGCAACTCGTTCAAACAACGCACAGGGCAAGCCGAAATGTTCTGAAGTGTGGTTACATTTCTAGAGCCATATGATTTCTGCGAAAATGCGGACGGGATCGCGGAGTCCATTCATAAAAACTTAATTTACTCTATAGCCCAGAATGCCACGGAATTTGTCAATTTTGGACGAATAAATCAAAAGTAGCCACTGCCACTTAATTCGAAACGCGATATGAACTAGTGTCTGTGAATATTAAAATGCAAAAAGACGGTTTAAATATGAATCCTGCGTGTTTCGCTTGCCTCTGTATGTATGAATGGCAGTAGGTTTTGTTTACTACACAAATACTGAAGCACGCGTTATGCTCGCGGTGATTTTCGGCCTCTGCGTCTCACTATATGACAGCATGAACACAAAAACTTAATCTCCAGAGCTGCTGTGAGAGTCACTTCGCGAGAATTTTACCGTTTCATTTGAGAAAACTAGCATCATCATACTGTATACATACAGAAACTTCATGGCAACCTGTCAAAATAAAAGTACGGTTTAACATGTAACAGAAATATATTACTCTTATATTACTTTTGTAAAGTATAATGTACATCTTTAAATATTCAATTGTCTATCAAATTTAAATAAAACAATTAAATGATAAAAATAAATATTACAACTACAGGGTTTCTGCAGACATGAACAAGTTAAATGTAAGACTTTTCAAGACCTTTATAATACCACCTTATATGAAATTTAAGACCTAAACCTGTAATGAAAATACACATTTTATTACATACATATATGTAATATTTAATGTGTATACATTTAAAAGAAAACAAAATATTATTGCTGTAATAAATTATATTTATTACTACGATATACAGTGAACTTTTCATGTCAGCAGACAATATTCCATACAAAATATCCCCGCAAAATAACTGCATCACTGAGATTTTTGGTGGAGTAAACAATTTATTCTGAAGCAATATTTTCATCAGTGTTCTATCAGCTTTTACATACTTAAATCTGCATATTTACCTTTACAAAGGCCTATATTTTTTTACCTTTTTAGATGTATGCATCATCTTACATGTCAAATTATTATAATTTATGAATAAATTCAATATACACTATAGGGCTGCTACCAGTCTGA